>NC_142435.1:117612424-117915454 GCF_059453495.1 Arachis ipaensis | reverse complement strand
AAATTGATAATAAAATAAAATATATAAATTCATGAAGAGAATAAAAAAATAGATTAATACCTAAACTATAATTGTTTGAATTAAAATTTGCAATTGAAAATATCAAAAAGAGAAATAATGAAATTGAAAAATAAATAAAGTTATAGAGAGCTATATAAAACAAAATAGAGAATTTAAAATTTACCTTTTGATGAAGAGAAAATGACCAATAGATAAGGAATAGAAAAGAAGGTTGAAAATATGAAACTAAGAAGAGGGTTTAAAAGAGTAAATGAGTGATGACTGGGATTTGAGAATAGAAAAAGACTAAATTTGATTAGGTTAACTAATTAATAGTCAAAATGATAGAAAGATAAAATGGGTTTGGGGCTTTTAACAATTGGACTTTGTTTATTTGTAGTGGGTCATTTAAAATTTAAAATGGGGACATATATATATGAAATAAAAGTGGGGGCAAGTGCCCCCTCACTACTATGCATGGGTCCGTGCATGGATATAAGGAATTGAAGATGGAGGTGATTAGGTTTTTCCTTCTCCTCTTCTCACCATAACCCCCCCCCCCCTTTTGCCAATTCCAGCGTGCTTCCCTTTGAGAGAAGGGACAAGAGCTGAAGCTCTTTTCATTTAATGGGTGTTGGGTTGGGCCGTGGGCCCAATATGGGCCTGGTCCAACCGGTTTGGCCCGTTTAGTTCAATCTTGGGTCAAATTCTTTAAAATTAGTGTCAAAATTCTTATTTTAATTAGCTCTATCCAATTAAACTATAAAATTCATATTTCTATTTTCTTTTATTAAAAATCAATTTATTGATTAATTATTCGCTAATTTTACAGGGTTTACAGCCGAGCTTTGTCACGCTCAATAGGATCCAAATCATCTATAGGATACTACAAGAAAAAAGGTTCACGGCCATGCTTTTATAGGAGTGGCGAGTGATTAGAGATTTGGCCACATTTTTTCTTGCTATGCTTCAAAAGCGTGGCAAAAAGGGTCAATGGTCACGCTTTTATGGAGGTGGCGATTGAGTAGAGATTTGGCCACGCTTTTTGTGCTATGCTTAAAAAGCGTAATCATTAAGAGAAATAGGAACGCTTTTAAAGCATGGCGATATAGTTTTGTTATAGTAACGTTTTAAAAGCGTGGGTGTTTGTTGTAACTCTTTTGGCACGCTTCTAAAGCGTGGCCAAAAGATTCCAAAGAAACAAAAATGTTTTAATGAGGGGTAAGTATTATTTTGGTCCCTAACGTTAAGGGCCAGAATCGAAATCATCCCCGATGTAATTTTTGATTTAGAATCATCCTTAACGTTTTTTTCGTATTAAAATCGTCTTTTTTAATAAATTTTTTTATATTATTCCAAACTACCCCTATTTTAATAAAAAAGTTATAAAATTTAAAAAAAAATAAAAGAAAACGCGTGGGGGGAGGGGAAAGAAAACACGTCGGGGGGGAGGGAAGGGGAAAGGGTATACGAAGGGGCAGGAGAGGGGAGGCGAGGGGGAGGGGGAGGGGAAGGGGAAAGGGGGGAGGGGGACAGCGCCGGGAGACCTCGGGAGATCACGCTGCTGCCGTCGCCGCCGATTCGACCACGCCGCTGCTCCGGTGATTCTACTTTTTCTTCTGAATCTGCTTCCTTCTTCTTCTTCATCTGCTTCTTCTTATATTTCATTCCCCAAGCTGGATCAATCTTTGCAAGCACTGCAATTCCATAAAGGAAGTACCCAGCACTGTATGCTTCAAGATGGAGAGGGTTTGCTAACATTAACAAATCACCAAACCCTCTCTTCTCCCACTTATATTCAACACAATACAGCTTAGTAAACAAAGCATCACCAGATACAGGGTAGCAAGTGCTGTACCTGTCAAGAACATGCTCAAGTTGTGAACTTGAATTTGGCAACAATGCTATCCTTACTACCAGAGGAACCCCGCCTCCATCATTACCAGCAAAAGTAATATACTTTTAATTTGTTGTTTTCTGATTTTATTGTTGTTGTGTGTTAATTTGGTTGTTGAATTTGTGTTGATTTATTGAGTTTGGATTGATTTGATTGATGATGTTATTGTTGGTGGTGGATGTGCTGGTGTTGGTGGTGGAGGAAGTGCTGGTGGGAGTGGTGGTGGAAGAAAAGGTGAGGTGGAGGGTATTTTTGTCCAAAAAAATTAAAAGAACGATTTTAATACGAAAAAACATTAAAGATGATTCTAAATCAAAAATTACATCGGAGACGGTTTCGATTTTGGTCCTCAACGTTAGGGATCAAAACAATACTTAGCCCTTTTAATGAAGTCCCTTCGAAATGACCTTGATGAGATACACAATTGGCACACCCTCTCTCTTCGAAACTTCATCATCTTTCTCCATCTTCATTGTGCAATGGCCCTATACCTTTCTCCCTCTTTTCAAAGAACATAAACCCTAACTCGTTCAGATATGGCAGCGGTTAACCCTCTCTTCATTGTCCCTCACCCTAAACACTGACGATTAACCCTCTCTTCATCACTCCAAAGAATATCGAAGAACCCTAGCACTCCGCGTAGAACCACAGCACTCCGCGAAGAACATCGCTGACGCTCACAATGCCTCTGTCGATGCCCCCTCCGCCGCCGCTCCTATCCGTCACAGCAAACCCCTAACCCTTTCCATTTTTTGTTGCGCTATCGAGCCACCGGGTAGCAGCGTCTTCATCCCCTGCGCCATCGCATCGAGCCCCTTCGCCTTCCATCGTCGAGCCCCGTCCAAGCGTCATCGTCCAGCGCCTCTCCCTTTCTGGCATCCACTGCGTATTTCTCCACTCTTCCCTGTACTCTGCCACTCTCTGTCTGCATCATCAAGAATGGAGCCTCTGACTCAGGTTGGTTCTTGATTTTTTTGTCTGATTTTTCACTGCTTCTATTTGTTTTTCTGTTCTGTTCTTGAGTTAATTTTGGTCTGTTCCTAAGTATTTCAGTTCTTGATTTTTGTTATGATTTTTAATTTGTTCTTGATTCTTAGTCGGCATATTTTTTGTAGTTCTCTAGTATTCTCATGGTTGCTATTCTTGATTCTTGATTTTTGTTATGATTTTTTAATGCTTCTATTTTTTCCTGTTCTGTACTTGAGTTGATTCTGTTCTTGATTTTTGGTTCTTGATTTTTCCATCTAGACTTTGTGCCTCATGCAGGTCTTGAGGCTTGCACTATTGCTGGAAAGAAGAATGATAAGGCAGTTAATGAAGATCTTCTGAAGGATGAGATTGTTTCTGAACATCTAACTAGGTATTTCATGTTATTGCCAATTGCTTTGTTTCTTTCTTTGCTGAATAATTAATTAGTAAGATATGCATGATGCACTTTTTTTAAGACTATTTAGTTTGAGACACATTAGCACTTGTCCATCAATATACTTGGTCTTCATCCTTTCTTACAGCTAATTATATAGTGTGAATGTCTTGGGCGCTTGGCTGTTAATTCTAGAATGAATGGGGCATGAAATATCCTCCATGTATATTAACGAATGTCTACAATTTAAATGGTGCATCACTAGATTGTATAGTCAATGAAATGTTATCACCTTAATACAATTTAGAAGAATGAACTTTTAGCTTAGGGATCATTGGTTAATGCATATGTTTGTGGCATGTTTAGGGAATGAGAAGACAAGGCAAAAATAAACTTTTAACTTTAGGGATCATTAGTTAATGCATATATAATTGGTTAATGTATTTGGTTGTTGGAGCTTTTGCAAAGTTTTCTTTCGAGAAGTACCACCAGCACATTACCCACTATGTCTATAACCATTTTGTATGATTTATTTTTCATATAAACCTTTTATTAATTGGGTGTATGAAAGCAATTCATTTTCTTCAATTTCAACTAATCAGTTTTTATCTGGGGTGGAATTTTGTTCTGTTATTAGGAACATTCAGTTTTTTGGCTTTGAGTCTCAGTAGAAAGTGAGTGCATCATATGTTGTGGTCATTGGTCTTTGGAGGGGTTGGCAGTCATCCTACATCTATGCTCTTGAGATCAGGGGTTGGCAAGCTTCTTCTTGTGGACTTTAGTAAGGTATTTTCTTCTTGTGGACTTGTGTGCTTAAAGATTGACAAATATGATTTTTATGTCCATCAATTCCAGCTAGATGTCAAATTGTCAATTGTCCAAAACAGATTTTGTTTGTCTGTTAGTCTTGATTTTTTTTGTTTGTAATTCCTTTTTCTTTTTCTTTTGGGGTAAAAAAATAGGTATACTATAATTAATTATTATTATTATTATTAGCACAAGTTATACAACTCACTCATGGAAATTTTATATAGGTGAGACACCATTTGAGGAAAGATCATGGCATTGAAGGTGGTATTCCTATTGTATTTTCTTTAGAAAAACCCAAAGCTAAGTTGCTTCCATTTAAGGGTCCAAATGGTGAAGAGGAAAATCCTTCAGACTACCAGGTGAGGTTATTTATTTAATCAGTTTTAGTCACTAGTAGATTCTGCCACTGTCCAACTTGTGATTCTTTAATAGCATGATTAATAAACATTCTTTCATGGTTATCAACTAATTTAGATCAACATCAGCTCATCTCGGTGGCTTCTTTGTATACTTGCTGTAGTAAGATGCCTGATGTATATTGAAGAAGTGATGTATATTGCAAAAGAATTATGGCATGGAAGAAGTGCTAGAGACCAGCTTGTGAAAGAAGTTGAACGAGGAATGTGGCGATCAGTTAATGAATTAATGCTTGTAAGGTATACAGTAGCTTTTTGTCTCCATTATCATTTACTTTGTTCTCATTATCAAGCTATTTCTTGGTTACATTCTACTATTTAAATTTAACATTTGATTGTTCCGATGTATATTGGTGCGCCCCTCCTCAAGTTCTTCAAAATTTATTCATTTGTTAATAATAATTTGAAACTGGCTTTTGTTGCCCTGTTCTTAGTTCAGTAGTAGAAGTTTCACAAAACTAGAGAGGTTCACAAAACTAGCACTTAGGACTAAAGAGAGTTTTACTGAAATGTGTTTTCATCTGATGCTTTTTTTCTTTCTTTAATGAATGAAATGACATTTATCAGAATATGTCAACATAATCTTTCTTTTTCTCATTGAAAATTTTCTCACTTGATTCTTCTATGCATTTCTTTTGTTTAGGTGGGATTGCGAAAAGCCGGCTTCCATATTCTTCTTTGTTTCATATTTGTAATTAAGTATGTAAAGGAAGTAAATAATGTAATAGTTGTTGGAATTGTAATGCATGTATTACAAATTTATGAAGGTTTGTCATGTGATCAACTACTATATTTGGTGTACAAGTTTATGAAGGTTTTATATTGTTAATAGTAATTAAAATTGTTATGAAGGTTTTTTGTTGTCTAAATTTTACATTATGAATGAATTTTTGTTAGGTTTTATTACAAAGATTTAGAAACAAAAAACAATTGAACTTGAACAAACTTATAGCCACGCTTTAAAAGCGTAGTTATTTCGTACAGGAGCTACTTTTTGCCACGCTTTAAAGCGTAGTCATATCTCTAGCTACTGGCATGCTTTTAAAGCGTAGCCATATCTCTAGCTACTGGCACGCTTTAAAAGCTACTTTTTGCCACGCTTTAAAGCGTAGTCATATCACTAGCTACTGGCATGCTTTTAAAGCGTAGCCATATCTCTAGCTACCGGCACGCTTTAAAAGCATAGCTATATCTCTCGTGACTTTGTCACACTTTAAAAGTGTAGCCGTATCTCTAGTTATTGGCACTCTTTAAAAGCATAGCAGTATCTCTTGCTATTGTCACGCTTTAAAAGCATAGCCGTATCTAGCTACTAGCATGTTTTAAAAGCGTAGCCATATTCTCTCGCATACGGCCACGCTTAAAAGTGTGACAATAGATAAAAGCGTGGTGACAAAAAAAAGCGTGGCCATAGGTCACCAAAAGCGTGGCGATAGAGCAATTGGCATGCTAGCAGATGTAACCCTTTGAAAAACGTGCTGGTTGCTTAAAAAGCGTGGCAAAAAGATATCGCCACGCTTTTTTCCAGTTTTTGCAGCAAAATCCTTATTTTCTTATAGTTTTGTTCAGATCAAAGTCTTTTACAGTAGCTTGGATTATTGGCGATTCAATTGTAGAGCCAATGTATGCTCTCTTTTGAAAAAACTTTTCAATATGTTGTTCTATGATAGTGAATTGCTTTTGACTTGCGCAGTGAAACTCATATGCTGGCTTGTTTGTAATACTCATCTACAAAGAAAAATGCAATGATTCAAATTCAATTAATAGTGCTATTTATAGTGTTTAGCAAATAAATTCTTTTCGAAAATTACCTTCAAATCCATTAGTATAACATCAGTATCCCAATCAGAATCTTTTATAAAGTATGGAAAACCGAACCTTACCAGATACTGCATACTCAATGCATATATCTCCTACAAGTTTCAAATGAATCATAATCCAAGTAACATTTAAAGGATTATCTTCAATTAAATAACAAAACATAAAAAGAATGGTAAACATAGCAAACCTTAAGAGTAGAATCCATAATAGTTGATGAAGCACTATCGTAGGATGCACAATAAAAGGGTGATATTTCAGAGATATTCGTGTGAGCATTGAAAGCTACCAGCCAGGAATGAATATTGATCTTATTACACCAAACGTCGGAGGCAACATTGAGTGCGTGTTGCAACGAGGAGTATAGCAACCCGAGTTTTTAAAAATTAAATAATGAGTAATTTACGATTTATTATATTTATTGAGAATTTTATTTAAAGAAAATTATTTTTTCTAAAAGTAATTAAATTAAATTTTATAATATTTTAAATTTAAAACCCATTAAGATTTCGAAATAATTTTTATTATAATGAGATAGTTCGAAAAAGGTTATTATTATTATTATTATTATTATTATTATTATTATTATTATTATTATTATTATTAATGGCCGAAGCCATAAAGGAACAAAAATCAAAGAAAAGCCAAATGTGGCTTGTTTATACATAAGCAAAATATTATATATATATATATATATATATATATATATATATATATATTATTCCATTGATCACCTATCATCATTCTTCATTTCTTTCTTATCACCACCGAAACAGAAGAAAGAAAATAAGAAAGAGAGAGTCCGAAGCTTGCATGGAAGAAAATCGTAACTCCCACTGAAATTCCGGCTTCAATTTCTTGAGATTCGTAACTCTAATAAAGAATCTAATCCGATAAAAGTGTTCGTATCTTCCTCCTCTACACATTGGCATCATTTTTGTTCGGTAGAAGTTGACGGTGAGGTAGCTCTCCTTCCCCTTGAGTTTGGCTAATTAGAGTTCTAGGAGGCACAGACGATTTCTGACGTTTTTCTCTTCCACACCTCGGTCAGAAAGCTTCTCCAGAGATTCCGTTGTTGTGATTTATGCACGGAGGTAGGTTTGATAATTTTATAATAATTAAATATGAATTTGATAAGTGAATGTTGGATTGATTGATTATTGTTTGAGTTTAATTAAGTCTATGTTGAATTTATGTTGAATTATTGTTGTTTGCTTGAGATTTTGGTTCGGCTATGTATGAACAACCAGCTGAGGTGTTTTGATTATTTTGGGAGTCAAAAATAGATTTTCAAAAGCTTTAAGAATTATATTAGCTAATTTTGAATTATTAAAGAAATGATTATGATTTTAGTTTTATTGAGAAAAGTATTATGTTTGAATTTGATTTATCAAGAAAAATGGTTTAATGAAAGAGAAATGGATTTGAATTGTTTTTAAAGAGATATTTTGATATTTGAAAAACACCTAGGCAGTATGCAAGGGTTGTGGCTTAGTCCTATTTTCTCCGGGTATGTGATGAGGAAAAAGAATTATAAACACTGAGTTTAATTATGGAGTTTTGAATGAATATGAAAGAATTAAAATGATAACAAAAGTAACAATGAATTTTGAATGTGATACCTAGGTAGTAGTGATAAACCCCTATTTTATGATTCATCTTGTGCTCAATTGAGTATTTTTTATCAATTCTTCACCCACTTATTCATATGAATTGCATGGTTTTACTATTCCTTCCTTATTTTATGATATATGTGAAAACAAATTTCCTATGCTTTAAAAACATTAATTTTAATTATCCTTTATTACCATTCGATGCCATGATCTATATGTTAAGTATTTTCAGGCTTTATAAAGCAGGAATGGCTTAGAGGACAGAAAGAAAGCATACAAAAATGGAAGGAAAGCACAAAAATGGAGTTTTGAAGAAAAATGCATCGACGTGCATGCGTGGACGACGCGGATGCATGCCTAGCGTGAAATGGCAGTGACGCGTATGCGTGAACGACGCGGATGCGTGCCCAGAACAAAGCATAAATGACGCGCACACGTGACTGACGCGTACGCGTGACAAGGAAAAACTTCAAATGATGCGAACGCGTGACCCACGCGTACGCGTGACCCACGCGTACGCGTGACGGACGCCACGTGCAGAAAATTACAGAAGTTGCCCCCAGCGATTTCTGGACCCTTTCTCAGCCCAAATCCAAGTCCAGAAACATAGAATAGAAGCGAGAGAATGGGGGAATCAAAGAGAGAACTGATACATCATTCATTATTGACAATTTTAGGTTTGAGATGTAGTTTCTAGAGAGAGAGAGAGGCTCTCTCCTCTCTCTTAGGTTTTAGAATTAGGATTTCTTTTGCTTTATGGTTATTACTTCATTCCAGGTTCAATATTCCTTTAATTTTATATTCTCTTCTATTTTTGGTTACTCTAATGCTTTTATTTGTTAATTACTTATGTTGCCAAATTGGCTTATGAATCTTTCCATGTTAGATTTGAATATTCTATTTAATATAATTTGAGGTATTTCAGATTTATGATTGCTTTCTTCTATTTATGATATAAATAATTTAGATTTTTCTCCTTTTGATTTTGGTTAAGTAATTGGTAACACTTGAGTTATCAGACTCAGCAGTTGATTGAAAATTGGAATTCTTGCTGATTGATTTGGATCACTCTAAAGCTAGTCTTTCCACAGGAGTTGACTAGGACTTGAGGATCTAATTGATTGGTCCACTTGACTTTCCTTTATTTAGTAAGGGTTAACTAAGTGGGAGCGATAAACAATTCTCATCACACCTGATAAGGATAACTAGGATGGGATTTCCAGTTCTTATACCTTGCCAAGAGTTTTTCTAATTATTAATTTATTTTCCTTGCCATTTAAATTACTTGTTCTCTATTTCAAAAAAAAAAACCCAAAAACATACCTTTTCCATAACCAATAATAAATCATACTTCCCTGCAATTCCTTGAGAAGACGACCCGAGGTTTAAATACTTCAGTTTATTATTTTTATTGGGTTTGCTTAAGTGACAACCAAAACTTTTGTACGAAAGGATTCTCTGTTGGTTTAGAAACTATACTTACAACGAGAGCTTTTATTTGCGAATTTCTAGACCAGACAAAATTCTAATAGTCAAAAATGGCACCATTTCCGGAGAATTGCAATTGTGTGCCTTATTATTGGTTATTTTAAATATTTTTCTTTACTTGTTTATTTGATTTTTTTTTTAATTTTAATTTTTATTAGCTACTATGAGTTCTCACCCCCGTCGCTTTGAGTTTGGTTCTGATATTGTTGAAAGAAATGGAAGCTATAACAGGAACATGCATCAAGGTCAAAACAATCAAAGATGGAAGAAGCCATGATGATCTGATCAACCCTTTCGGCAACAACACCTTCCAAGATGCCATGGACAACGACCATCCTACAATGCATGCCTGGACAATAGATATGGTGGACCCCTTCGTGACAACCAACACCCACCAGTATACTATGGTCAAAAGCCATTCCGAGGTGCATACCAAGATAATAGATATGGTAGACCCCCTTGTAGTTACCAACAAGCCCCATCATATACCTATGAACCACCTCCTCAACATAGCTATGAACCACCACACTCACAAGCCACCCACCATCATTCACCTCCATATGACCCTAACCCTTACCTACCCCAATTCCAATCCAATTACTCCCAAGAACCAACACTTCCATATGCACCATGTCCGTATCCATCGACCCAAGAATCACAGGAATGTCTCAAGGAAACAGTGAATAAATTTCATGCAACCCTTCACCAATTAGATCAAGCGATCAATCGATTAGCTTCCCGATGTTCAGACACTCAAGGAACCCCCATGGCTTCATGTGGACAATCTAATGAAGAACGTAGCATGAAGGAGATACTAGAAACTCCAGTGGACAGTATGGAGCATGACTTTGTACTGGAACAAGTGGAGGAAGCTGTAATTATCAAAGAAGAAGAATTGGTTGAAGACTTAGGAGATGCTGAACCTCCATGGGAATCAAGAATTATGGAGAATTCCGCTGAGCAGTTTTCAATTGATGCTAAGGAGGATAGTGCACAACCCCAGAAGCATATATCTTATGAAGAACTGGACGGAACAGCTCAAGAAGCAAGTTCCCTTGGTAATGATAATCATGAATCAAGTTCTCCTAATGATGAACTTGCATCCGCAAGTGAACTCTTTGAGATTGAAGAATCTTCCCCAAGTGAATATGAAGAGGATGTGGAGGTAGACTTCTCCCAACCTCCAATTTATGACTTGAGTGATGAGGAAGATATCAAAGACTTTGATCATGACGTGGTTGCAATTGAAGAAGTTTGCAAAGAAGTAGAGGAATTCACAGAAGAATACAAGGGAGTAGAGCTTGCAAAACCACTGGAAACACCTATCCCAAGGCCATTACCACCCAATACAAACTTCAAGTGGGTAAAATCCTAAGCCTTTATCTTTACTTTTCCACTTGAATATGGTTTGCTTGAAACAGATGGTCAGCTTAGAGCTCTTTGCGGCTTTAAGAGTAAGAGGGAAATGGCTCACACTCAAAGATGGTATGCAAGATTCAATAAAGCTCCACGCTTCAATTTGAGGTGCAAGGATTGGCTTCGAGTTAGATTGAATGGGTCTCAGAAGATGTTTGGTCATCTTAGTGAGAATTCAAATTCCATACTGCCGGCTGGAAAAGTGTAGATCAAGACAAAGATGGGTACAGAAGCACGGTTTGGGATCCTGGAATTTATCCTGATAGTCAATACTCTTGGAGTCTGAAAACCTGCTTTAACTTGCTCGAAGGCTTTACTTGCCTAGTATGGGACCCCGGAGGCTATTGGAATTGCAAATGTTGGTGGAGATTTTTGGATGAGTTCAAGCACAAGCCACCTTAGCAGGAAGCTCAACGAATGTCCAACTTAAGGACTTTAACTAAAAGTGCTAGGTGGGAGACAACCCACCATGGTATGATCGTTCTTTTTTCAATTTTAATTTTATTTCGTTTTGTTTGTTTTTTGTTTTAATTTATTTTATTTTTATTGTACCTGGATTTATTCATAACATCTGCATCAGCATTTCATTATGCATAATGCACAAAAAAATGCACCCCACGCATGGGCGTCGACTCAAAATCGATGTCACAATCCAACGCCCAGAACGTTGGGCTGGAATCGTGTGGCTGGTATGCGTTAGGCACAATTTGGGCCACGCGTTTGCGTCAGCGACGCGAACGCATCACTTCCACTCCATATACACCACGCAAAAGCGTGGGCGATGCGTACGCGTCGCGTGAATATTATTGCCCCTTCAATGGAAACAGAGAGTTGCGCCAAAACGACGCTGGAATTGTGCGTTTAGCACAATTCTAAGTGACGCGTACGCGTGTCCCACGCGTACGCGTCACGTTTATTATCCCTCACTCGTGCGATTGCGTCAATGACGCGGCCGCGTCATTGCCTTTCCGCCTCAACCACGCGATTGCGTGATCCATGCGTTCGCAGGGATTTGAATCCACTTACCCCCTTCGACGTAAAACTCTAACCCATTTCGCGTCCCCTTTTTTCCCCCAACCCCTCCGTGCCTCTTCTCCCCTCCCCAACCACCGAAGAACCCCCGACCAGCCACCACTATCCCAACCCACCTCGCCGAGCCCCTGCCACCGCACTGCCCTCACCGAATCCCCCTCCTCCCTTCTCTTCTTCTCCCCTCCTTCTTCTTCTCCCTTCACTGTCCCTCCATCACCGAACCACCATCGCACCACCACCCAGAACCACCGGCCACCACCACTACCCCCACAACCCTCACCCGCCTCGCCCCCTTCTTCCCTTCTCCCTCTGTCAACCCCTACCGCCGCCAAGGACCGTCGCCACACCACCCTGCCACCACTGCGAAACCCCCAGCGCCGCCTTGTCAACCACCCGAACCACCACCATCTCTCTGAGTCCAATTTCTGTTCCTCTGCGCCAACCAGGTTCCGCCGAACACCGATTTCTTTCCCAGTTTTTAGTTAATTCCATATATTTTTCGAATTTTATTCAAATTAGGATAGTTAGAGATGCATGATCGTAGTGGATTTTAGGTGGTTAGGTAGCTAGGATGTGGTTAGTGGATTTAGGCCTGATAACTGCGTCGTTCTTGTTACTTGTTTTATCTGTTTCGCAATTTTGAATTTGCTATGATGATAATGCTGTTCATATGCTGTTCTTTCCCATTCTTTAATGCAGAGTGAGTTTGTTTATTCTGAACTCATGTGAATTACTACTCTTTTCTGAACTACTTTATTATCATATCAACTATTTCTGCTGCTGTTTATTACCCGGGAACGTCCAAATTATAGACGGAATGGTGCCCGATTTTTTCCAAATTGTTTCAATAAACTACAATTCATGAATTGGTTTTGGTAACTTCAAGTTTTGCTCTAATTGGTTCTAACCAAGCCAATCCATGAATGCACGGGCTAGCTTTCTTATTCTTTCTGTTTCCCTTATTCATTAAATCGCCTTATTGATGATTTCACTTTCATTCTGTAATTCTTTTATATAAATTATCATCAATAATCTGCAATATTTACTTGAATGTGAGTTACTTGTTATTCAAGTTTATGAAATTTTTGATTAACTAAGAACCACAACACCATACCACTTACTTTAACCTCACTTTTTAACTATTAACTGCTTTAACTTTCTAACTTCCCTTTTGGTTCTTACTTAACTATTTTCAACCCATTTCAAGGCATGATTACTGTTGTTCCTAATTAACAAGAATTCCGCATATATCATAGATTTTGGATTGTGATTTTTATTCTCCAACTTTTAACTTGCATACAGTCCAATATTTTACATATATTTAACTCACTTCATGCTTTTATTGCTCTTTTATTACTCTTTTACCCCTCCATGATAATATTGATAAATTATTATTTGCTTACCTGTTTTCCTACTTTAGTTTCTTAAACTATATCCTGGGACTTCTGCTTTTCAAGATGTCTGACCCCAAAAGCAAGGGAAAGGACAAGGCAACTATAGGCAAAAGGAAAAGAGGCGAACCCTCTACCTTTATTTTGGATATCCTCCATGATGATTCCTGGCAGGAAACGAATTTTATCCGCAGGAAAAGGATGATTAGTTACTGCCCGCAACAGACCCAGTCAAGTTTGCCAACAGATACTGTGAACTCAAGTATCCGGTTTTTCAAACTTCAAGGAACCTATACCTGGAAAAGACCCTCAAAATTCCAGAAGAACTACAATAATACTTTACAGAACAGATAAAACAGAGAGGCTGGTTCTTCCTGGAGAGGAACTTGACTGAGGTCAATTTATCCTGGGTCAGAGAATTCTACTGCTATTACTTTAAAATGACCCTGGATGCAGTACAGCTCAGAGGCAAGCAGATACTGATTACTGAGGAAGCAATTGAAGATATCCTCCAGCTCCTACCTAAATCAGATAAACCAGATGGTTACCAGCAGGCTGAGGAGGATATGAGATTTATGAGGTTTGACTGGGATGCAGTAAAGTGGACTATAGCTCTTGATCCTACTGTCCCATGGGTCATGGGCAAGTCCACAGTGGCCCCAACGGGAATAAAGCTTATCTATCTGAATGATGAGGCTCGGCTTTGGCAGCAGATTCTGAGTAACTATGTGATGCTGAGCACTCATGAGACTGAGGTGCCAGCTGCCATGATTACACTCATTTGGTGTGTGATGGAGGGCAAGGACCTGTACCTTCCCAGATTTATCCGGTATTATATGTCCAGGGTCCATGTCCGAGGCATTCTACCTCTTCCTTATTTGATTACTCAGATGGGACGCCGAGCTGAGGTGCCCTACGAGATTGCTGATGAGAAGCCACCTGCCGCTGAATGCAAGAAGATTATCCCACACAGCAGGAAGTTCCAGGCTTTGGGCTACAGACTTCCCTTTCTCATTGCCTCTGTTGAGGCAGCCACATCTTCTGATGCCCCTTCAGCCCCTGCTGCACCAGCCACCACCACAGCACCTCCACCCACTTCAGAGCCCATTTACCACCTCATGCATCGCCTATTTGACCGGTTGGATCAGATGGAGCGCCGCAACCAGCGGCGATATGAGAGATCTGAGCGTCGCAGCAAGCGACGCTATGAGCATTTAAAGTTCATGATTTGATCGGGCCACCATGACATCCCCTCTGAGCTTGATACCCCTTCTGAGCCATCTGAGGCGGAGGCGGATGATCATGAGGAGGAGGCACGTGCAGAGGATGAGCAGGCTGCGCCATGTCATGAGGAGCCCCATTAGATACAGCCAGCAGATCCAGAGATCCCTCTACAGACAGAGCCTCCGCTTCAGCAGGCAGATCCTCCGACACTCATACAGACTACAGACCCTCAGGCCACCACAGAGACACCAGCAGCACATCCTTCCGGAGATGCCACTTCTTCACACGCAGCTTGATAGAGCATCGAGGACGATGCTATTATTTAAGTGTGGGGAGGTCGCCATTTCTGGCGAACTTTATTTTTGGTGAACCACTTTCAGACTCTCTTTTTATCCTATTTTGTTTATTTCTGTATTCTTATTTTATTTTATTTTATCTTATCTGTCTTTCAGTATTTGTACATTTTTCTTTTGCTGTATTTTTGTTTATTTCTACTTTATTTCTGCATTTTGCACTTTGGTTTATATATACCCTAGACATTTAGTTTAATTTGCACTTGTAGCTTATTAGTTGTGATATAGAAAATATGGAGTAATTAGCTTAGTTTACCCTTTTAGCATACGATAATTTGGTTTAATTGAAAATAAAAAGAGTAAATTAGAAACTTTAGTTTTTCAGAATCACAACAATCTACACACTATGTATATATATAGCAATAAATGTTGGTAAATTGATAACATTTTTTCAAAGAATATACTTATTTTTATAAGATCCATTCAAAGATTCACATTGAGTTGAATGGAAACTCTTGATTTCTACTTGCATGATATACATAACTGATATATGGTTTTTGAGCCAAAGAACACACAACCCGTGAGTTTTTGAGCTTAATTATATGGTTACACTTAACCATAAATTTCATTCCTGTGTGTTTCGCCCTTCTTTTCTATGCTTGCAATCTTTACTTTGTTTCAGTCTATATGTCCAATATAGAATGTATTTACATACTTGCATATGATTGAGGCCATTGTTTGAATTTTTGCTCACTTATCCCAAATAAGCCTACCTTTTACATCACCCTTGTTAGCTCCCTTGAGCCTTTTATCCCCATTTATTCTATTCTATAACCACATCACTAGCCTTAAGCGAAAAAACAAACTAAAAATCCCAAGTTGAATCCTTGGTTGGCTTAAGATAGAGATTGTGTATCCACTAAGTGTGGGAAAACGTGGGAACATGGGTTGATAGGAAAAGACTAAATTAATAAAATAATCAGAAATTTGGGAGCATGCTCATGTGAAACCAAATTAAATTTAAAATACCATGTGCATTGATATATGTTGTGTTTATGTTTAAAAAAAACCTTTTAATTAAATAATAAATAAGGGGACAAAATTACCCCATTATTAAGTTTAATAGAAAAATCAATGCACATGGGATAAAATCAAAAGAATAAAATTGGTACATGAGTATGTGATAAGAAAGTGGGAAATTTATGGGAAGCTAGGCAAAATTTAAAAATGTATAGAATATATATGTATATATATATATATATATATATATATATATATATATATATATATATATATATATATATATATATATATATATATATATATATATATATATATATAGTGAGATCTTAGACTAATCAAGGATTCAATTTATAGCTCACTTAACCTTATATATATACCCTCACCTTTACCTTAGCCCCATTACAACCTTGAAAAAGACCTCATGATGTTTGCATGTGTACATTATATATTTGTTGATTGGTTAGATGAAAAATAAAGTGTTAGAAAGCATGATTAGAAAAGAATAGAGTGATTAACCCCAAACACTGAGTGATTAGAGAGCAAACACAAATCCAGTGAGGGTTCAATAGCTCATTTCCATATATCCATGTTTTAATTATTAATTGTCTTGCAAGTTTGTAAATTCTTTTAACTCAACTCAATTGTGAATGTGTTTCAATATGGTCTGGCCTTTAGTTGTACATGTATGATTCCTTGAAAATATGAATCAATTTAACCACATGTAAACTTTATATATATATATATATATATATATATATATATATATATATATATATATATATATATATATATATATATATATATACATAAGTGGATAATAATTAGAATTGCATGATTCATGTAGGTAGCTTGCATTTAGAATAGATTGCATTGCATATGATTCCACCATTCTACCTTCATTCCTTTCTCTTGGATTTAGCATGAGGACATGCTATTGTTTAAGTTTGGGGAGGTTGATAAACCCCTATTTTATGATTCATCTTGTGCTCAATTGAGTGTTTTTTTTATCAATTCTTCACCCACTTATTCATATGAATTGCATGGTTTACTATTCCTTCCTTATTTTATGATATATGTGAAAACATATTTCCTATGCTTTAAAAACATTAATTTTAATTATCTTTTATTACCATTCGATGCCGTGATCTGTGTGTTAAGTATTTTCAGGCTTTATAGGGTAGGAATGGCTTAGAGGACAGAAAGGAAACATACAAAAATGGAAGAAAAGCACAAAAATGGAGTTTTGAAGAAAAATACATCGACGCGCACACATGCCTAGCGCGAAATGGCAGTGATGCGTACGTGTGGACGACGCGGACGCGTGCCAAGAACAGAGCATAAATGACGCGCACGCGTGACTGACGTGTACGCGTGATAAGGAAAAAGTCAAAATGACGCGAACGCGTGACCCACGCGTACGCGTGACGGACGCCACGTGCAGAAAATTACAGAAGTCGCCCCCAGCGATTTCTGGACCGTTTCTCGGCTCAAATCCAAGTCCAGAAACACAGAATAGAAGCGAGAGAATGGGAGAATCAAAGAGAGAACTGATACATCATTCATTATTGACAATTTTAGGTTTGAGATGTAGTTTCTAGAGAGAGAGAGGCTCTCTCCTCTCTCTTAGGTTTTAGAATTAGGATTTCTTTTGCTTTATGGTTATTACTTCATTCCAGGTTCAATATTCCTTTAATTTTATATTCTCTTCTATTTTTGGTTACTCTAATGCTTTTATTTGTTAATTACTTATGTTGCCAAATTGGCTTATGAATCTTTTCATGTTAGATATGAATATTCTATTTAATATAATTTGAGGTATTTTAGATTTATGATTGCTTTCTTCTATTTATGATATAAATAATTTAGATTTTTATCCTTTTGGTTTTGGTTTAGTAATTGGTAACACTTGAGTTATCAGACTCAGCAGTTGATTGAAAATTAGAATTCTCGTTGATTGATTTGGATCGCTCTAAAGCTAGTCTTTCCACAGGAGTTGACTAGGACTTGAGGATCAAATTGATTGGTCCACTTGACTTTCCTTTATTTAGTAAGGGTTAACTAAGTGGGAGCGATAAACAATTCTCATCACACCTAATAAGGATAACTAGGATGAGATTTCCAGTTCTTATACCTTGCCAAGAGTTTCTCTAATTATTAATTTATTTTTCTTGCCATTTAAATTACTTTTCCCTATTTCAAAAAAAAAAAAAAACCCAAAATCATACCTTTTCCATAACCAATAATAAATTATACTTCCCTGAAATTCCTTGAGAAGACAACCCGAGGTTTAAATACTTCGGTTTATTATTTTTATTAGGTTTGCTTAAGTGACAACCAAAACTTTTGTACGAAAGGATTCTCTGTTGGTTTAGAAACTATACTTACAACGAGAGCTTTTATTTGCGAATTTCTAGACCAGAAAAAATTCTAATCGTCAAGTAGCAAGGATTGTGGTTCGTCCCGCTTGTTCCAGGTCAGTGTTTGTGACACCTAGGTAGTAACAGCAATAGTGGATTATTCCACTTGCTCCAGGTTGAGCTTTTAAACACCCGCTTGTGTAGTAGCAGCAGTAGTGGTTTGTTCCACTTGCTTTAGGTTAAGCAGATAGTAGCAAGGGGGTTGTGGCTCAAACCCACTTGCTCTGCAATGGGTGTTTCTGTCCAAGGTTAGCTACCAGGATAAGTCAGATTGGCTATATAACCGATAAATGATATCATCAGCCATAGGACAGACATGCATCATACTTGTTTGTGCATATTTGTTTGTGATTGTATTTTCTATGACTGTGTGTGCTTGTGATTGGATTCTATGTTCTATAATTGTTGAGTTGGATTGTACTTTGTTGACTATTGTTATTGACTGAGAACTTAATGAAATGAACTTAACTTCTAACCCCGACCCTTGTAAGATCCGGTTAATTAACGGCTAATTAACCCATAAATGAGAATTTATTCTAGAAAGCCAAAAATGTTATTTTTATGGCTTAATATGATAGAGGAAATTGAGACGAGAATTTCGGTACCAATTTTATAGAAATCGGAACAAGATTGGACCGAACGGGCCAAACCGGGCCAACCGGACCCAAAGTGGGCCCTTGGCCCAACTAAACTAAACCAAAACTCTAGTTTTCAGTACTCTCTCTCCTCATTTGAGACAATAAACACGCTGAAATGGAGGCCATGGAGGGAAGAACACTCTCTCAAGTTCTATCTCTCACTTGATCTTCAAACCACCATAACTTTTGATCTAGAGCTCCGATTGCCGCTCCGTTTGTGGCCACGCGTTCACCGCGGAGAGCTCTACAAAACCCATACAATTAATCTTGAGGTAAGCCACGTTTTACTGTTCGAAATTCCAGCCCTTGATTTCGAATTTCATGAGCAAAAATGTTGAGATTTTGGGTTCTTTGATGTTATAGGACCCAACTCTCTTGAAGGAGAAGGTTAATCTTGTCTCCTTGGACCTTGGGTGTGGTAAGATTCTCAACCCTAGTGTAATTTGTTGTTCTATGAGGTTTGGGCATTGAGATGTTGTGTATAGGTATGATGATTGTGGCTTAGGTTGTGTATATGTGAATATTGGAGCTTGATTGGTGAAGCTTGGAAGAGGGTTTTGTGTGACAAAATCTGTTCTTGGAGGTGTTGAGACCTTGAGAGCTTGAGGAAAAGTGGTTTGGAAGTGCTCCGGTTGAGCTTGGGAAATCGGCTAAGGTATGGTTTCGGTTTCCCGTATCTAATATGTAATGTGGTAGGAAATACTTAGGCTAGAGGCCCTAAGATAGGCATTGAATTGATGATGTTGTGGAATGGTTGAGATATATGATGTGATCATATGTGTGATTATGAATATTGATGCCTTGATTGTGTGATATGTGAGAAAATGCATGTTGTGATATATGCTTGATGAATGATTGAGGTTGAATTGATGGGTGGTGCCATATTGTTGGTGAGTATGATGATTATGTATAATGATGGTTGATTGAAAATTGATATTGTTAGAAATTGGGATGAGAAGGATGTATGACATAATATTGTGTTTATCCTTTGGCCTTTTGATTGAGAAGTGTTAAAATGGTTGGAGGTAGTTTTGAGAATTTTGGTAAAATGTCAATGCGTGAGTTGAGGATGGCTTGTTGTTGAATTTGGTACACTTTGATTGATTTCAAAGAAAAGGGATGAAATTGGCATGTTTTAATTGATTTTGAAAAGAGTTGAAAGTGGCTTGTTTTGAAAATGGCACTTTGTGGTTTTGAATGAAAATATGGTTTTTGGGCATACTTTGACGGGACATAACTTGGACTACAGATCTTTGATTTGTGCCAATTCTGTTTAGAAATGAAATTGGATCTGGGATGTCCATGCCGTTCGAAGAACGGGTGAAAAATGATTTAAAATGAGAGAGTTATGACCGTCGGAAGATTGGGGGTTGAATCTGTGAATTCTGCAGCTTTTAACTTAGAAAATTTTTAGCAGAATGACCCCTCGCGCGTAGGCGCACTTGGCGCGTATGTGCCGTTCTTCGAGAAAGCATCATCCACGCGTGTGCGTGGAGTGCGCGTACGCGTGGCCCTGTTTTCATCCCAAAGTTGATTTTTGAGTTTTAAAAGCCAAACTTCATACTTCTAAGCCTCCAATCTCACCACTTATATCTTAAATCATTATGATATGCCTAGCATGAGGAAAAGGGCTAGTGAATGTGGTAACTTGCGAGTGAAGCAAGGGAAAAATGAATGATCCATGAGGATCAAAGATGATTATGTGAGATGTGGAGGATGGCGGTGGAAGTGCTTGTTATGCCATGGGCCGAATGGCCGTAATTGTTAATGAATTGGCTGGTTATGGATTTAACCGTGAGCCGGATGGCTGGATTATGCCGTGTGGCGGCGGAGCCATGTTTATGGCTAAGTATAAATACATATATGATGTTGAATGAATTGTGAATGTTGGCACTTCCACCATTGGAGATGAGGGTTTCCCTGGGTAGTAGCAATGGCTAGCCACCATGTGCTCCAGGTTGAGACTCGAAGCTCTGTTAACCCAATGTCGTAAGTGTGGCCGGGAACTGTGAAAGGCCCGGATGAGCTCGCCCCCATAAATATTCACCAGTGAGGGTGATGGATATGGATCATGATTATGATCAAGTTTATGATGAGTATAACTCGAGTTGGGGATGCACGACAGAGGGACAGTCCAATGGCTAGCTACCAGGACTTGTCGGGTTGGCTCTATAACCGACAGATGATATCATCAGCCACTAGGGACAGGCATGCATCATAAGCATACTACATGAATTGTTTGAGATTGCCTATTTGACTGCATATTACTTGCTAATTGCCTAAATGCCTTATCTGTTCCTATTTGTAAATCTCTTGTCTGATATAACTGTGTTTGCTATATTATACTCCTGCTGGTGGTTGGGAGGTCTGAAGGAATTGGAAAGGGAAGTATTAGTTAGACTGAAGAATCTTTAGTCAGTTGCCACTTACGGTTTAGCTTGTTTATAAGCTTTGATATTATCTGAAGGAAGTTCTAGGATTGCCTTCGGCTTTCCTCTATTATTATGTATTATATATGTGGAAGCTGTTACCGTACTGGGGACCTCTGGTTCTCACCCATGCGGATTTTGTGGTTTTCAGATGCAGGGCGTGAGGTTTATCGCTGAGGCATGCTGGAGACTTCTGGATTAGCGAAGATCCTTTGTTCTCGGGACTCTGTTTTGGGTTATATATCTTGTTTAGATACTTTTATCTCCATTAAATAATACAAACTGTGATGACTCCTTCTAGAGGGGATTTTTGGAGAATAGGTTTTCTGTATTTGTGTCCCTTTGGGTTTCCTTTGGGGTTTCCTTATTTTATCATATGTATATATTGCTATGCTCGGACCGGTTATCTTCGCAGCTGGATTTTGAGTCTTGATATTCCCGTTTTTGACACTCCTTATATATATGATCTTGCGTTAGCTTATCCTTTGCTCGTTACGTTATCGATCGGAGTGTTGCGCGTTCGAGTTACGGTTTTTGTTTACCCCCTTTTTCTACAAAGGCTCCTAGTTATAATCAATTATTCATACTACTATACGTACTAAATTTTTGTTTTAGAGGTCGTAATACCTTGCCATCTCTGAATTATGACTTAAGCATAAGACTCTGTATGGTAGGGTGTTACATCCCTACTAAGAACTTCCCAGTTCTTACTGCCTATTTTCACCCCATTCAGCTACAGGTACGAAGGTTTAGTGCGGAGCTATAGAAGCATAGAAGATTATGTTTATGAGTTGAGTTCTTAGAATTTATTTTTCCCTCGTCATTTATTGTTTTTAGTTTTTAGAGGGGATAAGTAGACTTGTATTTTGAGAATCTTGAAATAAGTCTATGTATATAATGCTATGTGTATATATATATATATATATATATATATATATATATATATATATATATATATATATATATATATAGACTTGTATTTTGAGAATCTTGAAATAAGTATATGTATATAATGCTATATATATATATATATATATATATATATATCTTTGTGACTAAGTGATTAAAAGTAAAAACTTTCCATTTTCTTAATTAAGGATTTCAGTTCGTATTCGCAAGGGCTCAATATTAAATAAATATAGTATGAAATTAAAGGAGTAGAGATAGGTAACGCCCGAACTTTTAGTGCGATCATGAGGTACCAAAAGTTAGGGTGTTACAAGGAAAAAGGAGAGGCAGAAGCCATCTCCATAGCGAATTTGATGCTTCCATAGCATTCAAGAAACTCACTTTCTTTCATAGCAATCCAATTTGAAGATTTGTTGCAAGATTGTGGGACTTGAGGTAATGATGTATCACCATGATCAGATAGAATTACCATATTGGATCACCTAAATATTAAGAAATTCATTATGAATAAATAAACAAAAGTAGGTATAGAGAGTTTCTGCATAAATACTTTTTATCATATTTTTTAATGTGTTTGAACATTAAAAATTGAATCTGCAAATTAAAGGTTGTCATTTATTTTTTCTTATATGTAATTATTCAAGTTTTAAATACTACGTAGTTTTTATCACTTTAATTAGAATTTGACATTATTTTCAAATAAAACTAGCTTCAACAGTAAGCATGCACTACAGATCTTCAATAAATACAGAAAGACCATCATAACTGTATGAAAATAATGTACATAATAGATAAACTAATACTATTTTCACAAAAACATGAAGTAAAAGATATCATAAATTATCATATCCTTCTTTTCATTAATGTAGAATCACCAAAGGACCACATGTTGAAAAAAAAGATTTAAGGAATGATTACCCAAAAGCTTGATGGTGATAGAAGTATTGAAATATTATAGCTAAAATTCAACATAAGTTATATATGTACAACAAGGTCTCAGACACACGCAGCAAGAGCACAAGAAATAACAGGTTCTTCCCAACAACCTATCCACTAATAGGAGCAAACACTCAATAACCTAATAGTCAACAAATGAAGAAAAATCTATTTCATAACTCAGGAACAAAAATTACAAAATTGACAAGAAGAAGGATAAGAAACAAAATCAAGTATAATCTTTGTAGAAATTGTATTTACGAATTATAAACAAACATGATACTCACAAGAATTGAAAGAGGATCAGAAAAGAAAATAGTTAGGTGTTACCAAAAGATTTTCCCAATTCTCGAGCGGTGTGATTTTATGCTGCACCAAATTAATTAGAGGGAACAGTTAAAAACTTTTTAACCAAATTAGAGGGAAAATATTTAAGTAAAAAATAGGGAAAAAGGTGGAAACCATACCAGAAATTTTCGTCGCGCACAACTTTGCTACGGTGGGTGTTGTTCGTGGAAAATCAGAATCGAGAAATCTAAGAATGTGAAACCCAAATACAATTCTTGCCATGAAGAAATGAGTTTGTCACAAATCTTTGCCTAATTTGTGCAACAACTTTGCATCAGTAACATTATTGCGTGGCTAAATGCAGTGCCTTTTGGAAGCCCAGCCACCAAGAATGTCACACACATCTCCCTGAAGCAATGCATGTCCTGAGCTCAGCGTCGGTGAAGAAACCCAAACTCAAAGAGTCATCAAGCTTCTCAACCTCTCATCAGATTTGCCCTTAATTTTAGCACTACCAAAGGAGAAGAAAGAATGAGATTGCCAGGAGATTATTGCAATGGCAGATTCACATGAGATAATAACAAAGAAGAAATGAAATGGCTTCACAATTAATCATCACTTGCACAGAAAAGAGAAAATGAGGACCTGAGATTCAAGAAGCAAAAAGGATTTAAAAAAAGAGATCGAAGCTAAGCAGAGGGAGAAGGACTCTCAATGGTATTTGTAAGAGCTTTTTCCTCATTTTACATTTTAACTTTTATCTATCAAATATATTTTAAAAAATTTTATTTTAAAATGATATTCATTTATTCTCATTTAATGATCAAATCTGATTAAGAATTTTAATTTCAATTTTGAGCTTGTATATTTTTTATTTTTAATTTTTGTTATAATAATATAAAGTAAAGGGTAAAGTATATTTTGTCCTTGAAGTTTGCCAAAAATTTTAAAAATACCCCTAAGTTTTATTTTGTTTCAATTTTATTCCAAAAGTTTTCGATTTGCATCAAATATACCCCTAACGACTAATTTTTCAAAAAATTTGATACTGATTCAACAACAAAAAATTTGATACTAAATTATATAAATAAAAGACTAATTTTTTTTTATTTATCCTCAATTCTTTTAAATTCAGCAAATGATAAAAAATCTATTTTAATAAAAGATTTTCTGAAAATTTTTTTTACTTAAAAATTACTAATTTTTTTTATTACCTATCTAAAATTAGTTAGATAAATTTTATCTTTATAATTAACTCAAATATCAAATATTACTTTTATCTTTATAATTTTTTGTTTTATCTAAATTCATTTTTTATATTTTTAGATTCAATAATATTATACATTAATAAATTTATTTAAAAAATATATTTATTTAAAACAGGACAGTTATGGCAATCAAGCAGAGAGAGGTGAGGGAAGAAGAGCAGACTAGTACTAAAGAAATACGTTATAATTTGATTTTTATTTTTAGGAGAGGAGAAAAACGATTTTACTAAAACGAGGAGTATAAACTTCAAATTAAAAAGCTATGAAAAATATTATTTGTGATAAATTAAAAAATTTTAGCCACTATAATAATGTTTTGTATAACAACCTAACTTTTTGAAAATTAAATAATGAGTAATTTACGATTTATTATATTTATTAAGAATTTTATTTAAAAAAATATTTTTTTAAAAGTAATTAAATTAAATTTTATAATATTTTAAATTTAAAATTTATTAGATTTTTTAAATAATTTTTATTATAATGAAATATTTTAAAAAAGATAAAAGAATTATTATTATTATTATTATTATTATTATTATTATTATTATTATTATTATTATTATTATTATTATTATTATAGTTCTTTTTCTTTGGTCGAAGACCATTAAAAAAATAGTATGAACATTATATAATAAAGGTATATAATTTTTAAATATTATAATAATGAAAGCTATATATAATTTCTTTCATACAATAAAGTATATATTTAATATTATAATATTATAATATTATACGTTTGTGTTCCTTAAGTTAAAGCGGTTATATATATAACCAAAAGAAAGAAAGGAAACGTGGGTTGTATATATTGATATAAGCATGACACATACACCTCTCTTATTTAACAACCAATAACACTTAATTCCTCATGCATCACTGAATGAGTTTGAGGAAAAACAAAGAAAGAAAAGGACCAAGAGCGTGGGTGAGAGAACCGTGACTTTCGTTGATTTTTCGGTTTCGATTTCTTGTGATTTGTAATTCCAATAAAAAATCTAATTCGATAAAAGTGTTCGTATCGTCTTTCTCTATACGTTGGCATTATTTTTGTTTGGTAGAAATTGACGGTGACGTAGCTCCCCTTTCCTTTGAGTTTGGCCAACTAGAGTTCTAGGAGGCATATACGATTTCTGACATTTTTTTCTTTGACAGTTCGGTCAAAAAAATTTTTCGTAACTTCGAGTATTTTTATTTCGTACAGAGGTAGGGTTTCGTTAAATTCTCACCGATTAAATTTGTGTTGGATAAGTGAATGGTTAGTGTGATTGATTATTGATGGAGTTTGATTGACTTTATATTGAATTTTGTTGATATATTGTTATATATGATTAAGCTTATGATTTGGTCATGTTTGTGCTGCCAAACTGTGATAATGAGAATGATTTGGGGCTGCCATTGTGTTAATTTTTGAATAAAATGGGTGAGTTTTAATGGCTGAGGAATTAAATTAAAAGTTGTGAGAAATCGGTAACCATAAAACTCAAAAACGAGTTCAGATTTAAATGTATATTTTAAAAGAAAATAAGGAGGGTTACGATTCTTAGTGAAGAGAAGAATCAACCATGCAAGAAGAATTATTTTTGAGGAAATATCCTTGTATTTTTATGAAAAGATTGCGTTTAATATTATAATTATATAAGTTTTTCGGGTATTTTGGGTAATAAATAAAGTTTAGGGATAAAACGAGTATTTTACAAAAGTTCAGGGTTATTTATATAAATATGAAATAAATTGAAGGTTTAAATATAATTTTATAAAATATTGAAGTAAAAAATAAAATATTAAAAAATTCATGGTTTAAAAAGTAATTAATAAAAATTTAAAAATAAGGTTTTCTAAAATAAGTTTTAAGAGTATTATAAATATTATTTTAAATATTTATTTAAAATTGCTCATTTATATTATAGTAAATAATTATTACAAGTTATTATTTATCAAGATATTATTTCTTTTAGAATATTATTGTATGTATTATGAAAAAAAATAAAACAGAGATTGGTAAATAGACAAGTATTTTTAAAAGCTTTAGAAAGACAAATCTAAGCTAAGGATCTCATGATCCCCTCTTCATAAAACATTTAGGGAAAGATGAGGGAAGAGTGTGAAGATAGTTTTTTATTTTAAAAGTAAGTAATTAAAAGAATGATGGAAAGAGAAAAGAAAAGAAAAGAATATATTAGTTAAAAGAATCTCTGCCACAGAAGAGCAGAGAGTCAAAAGATTAAAAGAATCTAAAGAACCTCTATCATAGGAGAGCAGAGAATAGAAAAGAAATGAAAGAAAGAACGAAAAGAAAAGGAGAGAAGCAGGAATTATTGTTTACCTACTGAAAATGAGCAGAGATATGGTGGTTAGTCCACCGAAATTTGCTTTCCAGAGATACATCGGCCAATCTAGGAGATGGTCGCACCTGTAAGACAGAGGTTGCTTACAGTGATTATGTTTGCATACATCGGCTCAAGAGAGTCGCACCTGTAAGATAGAGGTTGCTTACAGAGGTTATGACATTGGAAACCAAACTCAGGAAAAGGTTGTTGAGTTGTGTCGGGAGCGGGTCAAAACTGACAGATGAGCTCATTACCTGCACTAAGGATAGACATGCATCATACTTGTTTGCACATATTTGTTTGTGAGTGTAATTTTTTGTGATTGTAGGTGTGCTAAATGACTGTTTGAATTAGGTGTTCTTTAATTGTTGAATTAGATGGTACCTTGTTGATTGTTATTGCTGACCAAGTATATATAGAATGAACTTAACTCTTAACCCCGATCCTACTAAGAATGCCCCAGTTCTTACCCCCTATCTCCAACCCTTTTAGCTACAGGTGCGAAGGCTTATTGCGAAGCTGCGTGAGCACAAAGAAATATATTTACGAGTTGAGTTGTTAGAATTTATTTTCCCCTCACCTTGTTAGTTAAAGTTTTATTCAGAGGGGTAGGTTCTGTAATTACTTTTGTATATAACACTACAACGTATTATTAATATTAAGTATGTGAATATGTGTTGTTTGTACTTATTGGAAAAGTTATAGTTTTAGAAAAACCATCGATAGACTTACGCGTAAAGGCTCAATATTAAATAGATAATAAAGGGAATTAGGCCAGTAACGTCTTACTTTTAATACGATCATAAGGTGTTAAAAGTTAAGGAATTACATTTCATGTTAAATATAAAACAGCTCATTTATTTTTATTATGATTTAGCGTTCGTAATTAAAATTTGGTGGGTAACTCCGTTTTTATGGTAATTAGTCCAGACTTTATATATATATAATTATCCTAACTTCTTCGATTTGCGGATCAGATCAACAACCTTAAATCAGTAGGGGAGGAGGAGTTGAGCTCCTCTCTGCTTCCTATGATTGAAGTGAAGATCTGCAATAGACTGTCTGCTTTTCTTAGTAAGAAAATCCATAAAGAATCCCTTTTTAATATTAATAGAACTGAGGACTAGAGACCTGAATTGGCATTGTGCTGCCAGAGGACAGCGAATGTACTAGAGTAGCTAGCGTAGCTTCCAACCCCTGCTTAGAAAACAAGAAAAAAAGATTAAGAGAAGAGCATATAGAGGAAGGTTGGATGTAATTCAAGAATGGCCGGAATTTTTTTTATTAATGCATGATAATACTAAAACTTTAAATATATTAGATCTATATAAATACGATAACATTATCTTTAGAAGTAACTTTCATTTTAAAAATTTTCAAATTGCTTACCTCGTGATTATACAATATATATTTTTCAAGTGATAATTTTTATTTATAAATTAATAACAGGTTATTACAAGCAATTAAACCCATAACTTTATAGTTATGTGTATTTAATGTTTTTGTTGTACAAAATGCTATTCATTTATATGGTATATGTTTGGGGTTTATTAATATAATATTAAAATATATTATAGTAAGAAAAATCTAAATTTAAATACAAATATAAAACACAATTTTTGGAAAATATTTTTTTTTATCTTTTAAGATTTATTTAACTGCATGCCAAAGACGCTCTTGCACTAATATTTATGATCTTTAACGCAACCATTACAAGTGCGACAACAACTATGATTTTCATTACATTGCCTACAATATTCAACCACTATCTTAACTCTATTTCAATTCACACTACAAAAAAAATACCCATTCAGGTACACTTGAAAAGTGTAGCTAAAAATGAAAAAAAAAATGATGCCTTAGGCTACGGCTACGTTTTTTGGGCTACGACTACACTTTTTGGGGTGATTTCTATTCGGCCGTTGCCTATTCTCAAAGGCTACGCTTTTCTGCACCAAGGGCTACGCTTTTGGCGTTTGGGAATAGGCTAGGCTTTTCAAGTGATGCTGTCCAGGACCAAAGGCTACGCTTTTCAGCTTTCATTTTTTCAGAATAGGCTACGCTTTTCAACGCTACTGCATCACTTGTAAAGCGTAGCCACATTGTATACCATAGCTACTTTTTATAAGTGTAACCTTAGGTCCCTCTTTTTTTTTTGTATACTATAGCTACTATAAATAAGTGTAGCCTTAGGTCTCGGTTTTTTTTTTTGTATACTATAGCTACTCTATATAAATGTAGCCTTAGGTCTTGTTTTTTTTCTGTATATATATATATATATAATAATTATTAATACAACATAATAATTAATATGATTACATGTATAATAATTCTGCATTTTTATTTAAATGAGTTGAATATTACAAAATAAAAATAAATACATAATTATACTAAATAATTTCTCTAAATAACAAATTATCTGTAAACAATATATATTTACAATGATCCAAAAATACTAGAATAGAAGTTAATTTTGAATATTCATACATCTCACACTAAATTAAGCATAGCTTTATCAAAATAAGCATGAGATCACTTAGAATTTACTACTAATACTCTACGGAAAACTAAATTAAAATATTGTATCCTACATAAATATCTTCTAATAAAAATTATTAGTCAACCATACATATATTCATTCTGAAGACTACTCCATCTTAGCCAATAAACCACAATCAAAAACAGATTAATCTTCATTATCATCCTCAATATTATCCTGCATAATTATATAGAAAAATAATTAAAAAAACATTTATAATGACATTTGCAATTATAAAAATAAAAAATTAAAATAATTATTTAACAAGGCAAAAATTCAAATATAAAATATAAATTAATTGTTCAGATATACTTAATTAGTTTTCAACATTGAGACTTTCATGGGGTGTTTCACTTTTAATTTCCCTAAGGACAAATGTAGATACGAGCTTTCCACTAAACACACCTAGAATATATGATTATCTTCTACCCTGAATTGGCTTAGAAATAAGCCAAATTCAAAATATTAAAGTCATTCCTAACTTTTTATTATTAGTGCTCAATCCACATATGATAGATCATGAGAAAGTAAAATAAATAAATTACTAGTGTTACTTCTTTTTCATTGAAAAAAACGGGTGGTGTGACTTGCTTCCCTCAGAGACAATGGCCAACACGAGTTACTTACTGTGACAGTGTACTTGCTTCCCTCGGAAGAAGTTTTATTTGTGCTCGCATATGGTTCTCTTTCTTGCTCGGATCGACTCTGCAGCAAAAGCATATGAACAAAGGAATTGAATGTTGCAATCAACATATCTTACCAACAACAAAAAATAATGATAACTGATAAGCATTCGAAAATAGTGTGCACTATGTCTCATGAAAAGTTAAAAATCAGATTAGATAGAATTGGGCTTAGCTCAATTGTAGTTGTTCCCATTTAAAGATAATTGAAATCAGCACAATATTTTCATAACAATAATGCACATGATTGACAATTGATAAATTTAAGTTCATCTGTTCCTAGAAAAATATAACCTCTAGAATTATAAACATAACAATATCAATAATATTAAGTTATTCTTCTTCCTATCTAGTTTACAACAGAACAGAGCATGCACAACACTTTATTCAACTGAACTATACATGTGGCATTGCAGCAGCAACAATTGATGCAACTCATGGTAAAATAAATATATTAATTCTCAGATCAAAATGTCCAAAGAGATTACCATAATGATGCAAATCCTTACTATAAGCATATTCTACCAATGGTTATAAAAACAGACCTTGATTGAGTGGAAGATCCCATCAGTATCGGCAAGAAGCACACCAACATCAGAAGCCTGGTTTTGTATGCAAAAGGGGTGACTAAAGGCAGGAGAGAACAATAATGAAACCAATATCACATTGCCAATGAGACATGCATCCAATATTTAGAAATAACAGAAGAAACTTTTGGCATATTAGGATAACATTTAGAAATTTGTGCTTTTCAAAATAGATAGTAAAGCAAAATAAAAAGATAGTAATTATTTGGATATATAGAAAACTAAAATTGGGTATACAAATTAATAAAATGATAAAAAAAATTAAATTATGAAGGGTTTAAGTTTGGCAAGAAACTCATGCTTCTCATGGTGGTTTATAATTTCAAACCGATCTCATTAACTGCGTGAAAAATACTCCTATTATTACTAATTAAAAAGGCCCCAAAGTTTGATTTAGTGGCTTTACAAGTATGAAGTTTTGTTTTACAGTAAAAAATTTTTCATCCCTAAGTGTTGCATTTTAATATCTTCAAGAACTTTGACAGGAAGATGTTCAAGAAACTAAATAAATAAATATAATAGCTATATAGCTTCCTCTCTTCAAGAGAAAGCGTGCAATGTAAAATCACTTTAAGCGGAACCCAAAATTTGGAAGAATTCAGATTATTTCATTAAATAAGAAATATCAGAGTAAGTTTAGGCGATGGGTTCATTAATTTGTCAAATATATATACATCATTTAGTCCCAATTTAACTGATATGTGATTTACTGCTTACACTAAAAACACAACAGAAACATGTTTTTCTTAATTTATTTATACAAAAATAATAAAAACTTAAATTTTAAATTTACTAAAAATAAAAAATGTCTACCGCTATATAATATAAATAAAGATAACCAACTAATTCTTATCCATATTTTTTTTGTCTGTTTGTAGGTCTAAAACATTATGAATTTGACTGTAAGAGTTTGAGTAGTGGTTTGTAAGCTTCTCTTTCAACTGGCCTCCTTTGACTATGAATTCTAAGAATTAGCATATGAATTGCAGCATAAAAGACAAAGAAGATGATAAATGTCTAAAAATATTAACTTAGGAAACAAGCTTCCCTTTGTAGTACTTTCAAAGGGTTACCCTAAATAACTTTTGGTGCCATCAAACTTTGATTTAGAGTTGCTGTCAAGTGCAAAGAAGGACAAACTTCTGCAAATAATGGGGTAAAGACAACATTTAAATAACAAGAAGGCCATATATGAATAAAAACTTAGACACCAGAAAATACAATTGTTATTAACATGAAATTTCAGTTGCTACATGTCAGAAATCTCAATGCCCTCTATTGACACTAGGCATTGTTGAAGGAGCTGCAATATAAAAAAGCATAACAAAATACGTGTAGAAAGAAAGAGTTTTCAAGACTTTGTGAGAAAGATGATATGAAACTGAATTACCTCATTCATTGATTACAAACAAGATACAAAGGGAGAACCTTGTATATGTGAGGGAACTAGCCTATACAGAAAGATATCCAAAATGGACTCAAAACAGGAAGCTTAAAACATAAACTAACACCTGACTTACTATATAATATAGAATTGGAGGTTACAAACAAACTATTATTCCTAACTTCACAAGTAAATTAATGTATGCAGACATATGGGGACCATCACCAGTAAATTCAAGAAATGGTTTTCATTTTTATATTAGTTTTGTTGATGCATTTAGCAAATATACTAGTATCTTTCTTTTGGTCAATAAATTAGAAGCTTTTAAAGTCTTTAAACAATACAAATTGAGGATGGAGAAGTAAACATGACACTCCATTTTAGCTCTACAATCTGATCATGGTGGGAAATTTACTTCTCAAGTTTTTACTGCATTTTTAGCATTAGAAGGTATTATTCATAGATTGTCATGCCCTTATATTCATCAACAATAAGGCAATATTGAGAGAAAGCACAGACATATAAAGATAGGTCTATTTTCTAGAAGAAACGGAAGCTGAAAACAGAGAAACAGAAGCCAACTTATTCATTGAGAAAATTATTAACTGCATTTGGATTCAGTCTCACAAACAAAAATACAGAAAAATAGACAAGCTATATATTAAATCACAGTTCACAAACCCTAAAATACCACACATCTTCATCAACAACAGCATGCATGTTATCAAATTACAGTTCACAAACCCATATTTCACAGATTGAAATCCCCAAATTAAAACCCCTAAAATCGGAACCCTAAGCCTCTGAAATTTCAGAACCAAATAGAAATCACTACATACCTATTCAATGATGTGAGCACAGAGAAGACGATGATGAGAAGCACGGAGATGACGATGGTAAGAGCGGCAGCAGTGATGATGGTGAGGGTGGCGCAGCGACGATCAGTGCAAGATGGCGAAGAGGAGCGACGGTCAGTGGTGCAGCAATGTGGAGAGTGGTGAGTGCGGGTGACTGGTGAGTGGGGGGCGATGACGGTCACTGGCGAGATTGAGGGTTTCTTTTTGTATGAGAGGGTCAATGGTGAGAGTGAGAGGGTCAATAGCGAGAGCGACAGTGAGAGGGTCAATGGCGAGAGTGAAAAGAGTGAGTGGGGGGCGACGATCGATGGTGAGCTTTGGAGGCAGGGTTGCGAGGGTTTACGAAAGGGGATGAAGGTCGCGCTTTGGAGGTGATCAGTGAGATTTGGAGGGAGAGGGTCAACGGCGAGAGTGAAGAGAATGAGTGGGGGGCGACGATCGACGGTGAGCTTTGGAGGCAGGGTTGCGAGGGTGTATGAAGTAGGTGCAGGCGAGGCAGGGTTGCGAGGATGAATGAAGGTGCGTTGTTCTTTGGAGGGAATGACAAAAATTTCACTAAGTGTGTATGTGACTTTGCTTTCAAGGAAAAGAGGGAAAAAATTCACTATGTCAAATTTTTTGTTCTAGACACATTAGGCATCACTTTTAAAACGTACCCAAAACTTAATAAATAGGCTACTCTTTAAAAGCGTCTCCTTTGATACAAAAAGTGAACCTATAGATATTAACCTACGACTACGCTTTATAAGTGATTTCTAAAATACCTAAGGCTACACTTTTTAAATGATGCCACAATTGTGTATCCTTTTTTCATATAAAAAGACAACACGGAGAAAAGCGTAGCCTATTCATAGAATAGGCTACGCTTTTCAAATGTAGCTTAAAAAAAGTGTGGCTGAATGGGTATTTTTCTTGTATTGTCAATTGCCTCAATTTTTGTAAAACACTCAAAATACAACAATATCTCTTTATACATTTTTTTAACGGAATTTAGCTAAAAAGTGGCATAAGAATATTATTTAATATTTATGATATCCCTAAAAAGTAGTATCATTTGATTTTATTAGTAAGATTTTTTATAATAAAAATAATAATATCATTATTATTTTTGATAATATCACTTCTTAAATAATTTTTTTTGTATTATATATTTTTATGAATTTATAAAAATACAAAGCACCATTATCAAAATAAAAATGTTGTAAAATCTGATAAGTTAATAAATAATTAACTAATAAATTAATTATGAAAGAAAGAAATTAGAAAATTAAATTTTATAATCTAGAGAAGTAAAAATATTTAAAATACAAATTAAAACACTAATTTTAAAATTTTTAGTCCGAAATTGGATCAACAGACTAAATCGATTGAACCGGACTCAAGTGCGACCAAACCCACTTATAAGCTTGCAAATCAGCCTTCTCCCTTTTTCCCATTTCATTTCCACGCTGATGAGGAAGAAAAGCAAAACAAAACCTAACCCTTATCACTCCTAAATTTCGTTTGCCCATAACTTTTAATCTGGAGCTTCGATTAACGAGTCATTTGTGGCAACGTATTTATCTCGGAATTCTCTTCGATTCTATCCAAACAAAATGGTAAGAATCTCTGAATTTCTTACCCCGTTCTTCATTTCCTTTATTTGTGCGAATTTGGTTTGGGTATTGAGATTTTTTCATGGCTTTGATGGTTTAGGTGTTATCTAGTTTGAGTAATTGTTAGGTTTCACCCCAAGGATCCGTGGATAAAGGTAAGAACTACTTTCCCATGTGTTTATGAAGTTTTATGAATGATGAGGGAAAAACGATTCCACAGAAACTCACCGGCAAGTGTACCGGGTTGCATCAAGTAGTAATAACTCACAAGAGTGAGGTCGATCCCACAGGGATTGATGGATTGAGCAACTTTAGTATGGTGATGAATTTAGTTAAGCGAATATTTGATAAATTGGGTGAAATTTGATTAACAGAAAATAAATTGCAAGAAAATGAAATACAGAAAATAAATTGACAGAATCTTAAATTGCAGATAAGTAAATTGCAGAAACTTAAAGTGCAAGAAATTAAAAGAGCTGAAACTTAAATTATAAGAAAGGTAAATAACTGAAGCTTAAAGAGCAAGTAATTTAAATTGTAGAATCTAAACTTCTGAGAAACTTAAATTGCATGAATAATAAAAGGATTTGGGTGTTGGGAATCAAAGCAGAATTGGAAAATGTAACTGTAGTAAATCAGAAGAGAAAGTGTAAAAGATGAAAACTAGAATTTAAACTTATATCCAATTTAGAATACTAAAACAGAAAAGAAAATTGCAAAAGAAAATTGAACAGAGAAGAAAATTTAGATCAAACTCTCAATCCTTTAACAGGAAATTGAAATTGTGAAAAAAGAAAAGAACAGAAAGAAAAATTGCATAATAAGAAAAGCAGAAAAGAGAATCCAAATCCAATCTCCAATTCTTCTATTCCAAGAACAACAGAAGAAAACTAAAAGGAAGCTCCAGTGCTAAAAATAGAAGGAAAAATGCAGAAGATCAATAACAGAAGAAAAACAAAAAGCAAGCTAAACTCAGATCTCCAACTGTACCCAATTCCTAAAAGAAGATTGAAAAGAAGATGAGCAAACTAAAAGGAAAAAAATAGTCCCAAAAATCCCCTTCCTCTGTAAATCAAATTTTCTCCTATTTATACACTTTCTATTTCAGTCCTCAAGTACTTGGAGTAGGCTTTTTGGCCTGTGAAGAAGTGGATCAGAATTGGATGCTTGATTGCAGCTTCCAGGGAAACGTTGCGTTCTCTAAGTGAGCGCAGCGTTTATTCACCCACGCGTACGCGTCTATTGTGTGTGCGCGTCTTTTTGCGTTTTTGCTCATTGACGCGTACGCGTCATGTACACGTGCGCGTCACCATCAACTTCAGCTCCCAACATGCGTGCGTGCCCCTTTCACGCGTACGCGTCTTCAATAGCGTTCTCTTAATGAGCGCTACGTTGGCTTAATGAACGCTACCCACGCGTGCGCGTCCTTTGCGTGTGCGCGTGGGTAGCAAAATACCAATTCCATGCTTCAGCCTCACCCACGCGTTCGCGTGCTTCATCCCAGGTGCTCCATCGACGCGTGGACGTCATGCACGCGTGCGCGTCGGTCGCCAAACTTCAATTCCAAATTTGAATGTGCCTGAAAACGCTGAGTTAGTGAACGTAGCGCTCTCTTTAAAAACGAGCGCGAACCACTTATACGCGTACGCGTCATGCACGCGTACGTGTGGGTCTTCCAAAATTGTCTCTGATGCATAGGCGTCTCGTACGCGTGCGCGTCGCAAGTGAGCGTTGTATTCTTTATTTGAACGTAACGTTATACTGCAGTGCTCTTCTTTCTCTTCACTTTTTCACCTAAAATCAATCCAAAAGGGCAATCAAAGTCTCACCAAAGTCATGAAAAATTGCATCATTCATAATAATCACCTGATTCTTGCCTAAATCTCATGATTTTGTATAAAATAAATGATGTTTGATTGAATCAAAATAATCATGAAATTTCACTCTAACCACTTACTTATTGTGCAAGAAAGTGCATAAAACCTAATGAAACAAATAAAAAATGCTTGTGAAACTAGCATAAGATGACTTGTCATCACAACACCAAACTTAAATCTTGCTTGTCCCCAAGCAAGTACTAAAACATGAGAATAAATGAAAGAAAACAGAAAAGCATATATGTCCTTATTTAGCAGGTAATTGAATCTGGTTCATGGGGTTTTATGCAGATGTAATGCAGCCCAATTATTATCAACTTCCAAATATGAAATATCTCTTTGAGTATTAACTTGAGTTGCTGCTATAATGCCTTGTTCTTGATTGATCCTTGTTAACTTTTTCTTTCTTTCTCCTATTGCAGAAACTTATTTCTCCATTGTAGCTCAGTGTCAAGTGTTGCAGGAAGCTTTTTGGCTTAATTTTTCTCAACACTTTTTCACTTCAGACACTTGGCGCATACTTCTTCTTAGGACCATTGATGCCTAGCACCTCTTTGGGTTACTAAATGCCTTGTAACTAGGTTGCTCTTGATAATGGACTTTCGGTTGATAATCCCGGATTAATTAACCCAAGTTACCAAGTTTTAAAATACTCCTTAGAACCTAATTGTCCAAGCAGATCCTAGTACAAAAAGCACCACAGGCATATGTCATAAGGTCCAAGCTATTGGTGTCTAGCCTTATTATTTGTTCCTTTCATTTTTGTTGCCAATTCTTGGCTTTTCTTTCTTTCCTTCTTACTTCTTATTTTCCCAAAGATAATTATTAATTGAAGGCTTTATAACAGCAACTAAGTCTACACTTGAAAGAGATATTATACCTTGCAGCTTTTATTATTGAGCTCACCAACTAATCAAGTAATTACCACCACTGAACTTTACTTTTATTCCTACCACATTAAACAATTTCACTTTTGTTTCAATCATCTTCTCTTATTCATGCAGAGGGAAACAAGACATGTATTCAAATAAGATGCAAATGAACCCGACACCTATACTAGAGCAATTATTTTGAAAATTAAGCAAAACATAAAACCAAATGCAGAACTTATTCAAAACATAGAAGTGTAAAACATGAAATCTTAATCATAAAATTGCATAACTTGGAAGGCATATCATTTTGCAGAAATGCATCTTCCTTATTTATTAAGATTATGAAGGAACTCCACCACCTCTACTTTTTGTGCTCTTTTCCTTGGCTGGATTCTCCTCTCTTCTTTGGCTCTTGCTTCTTCTTCTTTCTTAGTTCTACTTGTTCTTCAAACATCTCCATCGGAGCCTTGGAATGATCCATTTGATCCCAGAGACCAGCATCCTTAAATGCCTTGTCCATTCTCTCTATATTTCTTTTGGCCCTGACTCTTTGTGCATCTCCTAGCTCGGGCCACTATTGATATGGCTTGATCTCTTGGTTTATCACTAGCATACCACAGACTAGGTAGTTTAGCTTTGCTTGAGTATCTATGTCATACTCTATCCTGTCTACCTGCCTAGCCTCTTCAGCTGTGTGATATATATTCTTCCATTGATGAAGATCTTGGATGTACCTTTCTTTCTTGGCTTGTTGTTGGAACAATTTATTGAATGATTCTTAATTTTGTGCCTCTTGTTCCCTCTGCCTATCCAGGGATCTTGCTTGAAATTCCCTTTGTTGATCCATCATCTTCACTTGGAAGTTCTCTTGTTGCTCTATCATTTGTAACTGCCAATTTGCATGCTGCTTCTGAGCTCTCATGAATTGATGAGAGAATTCCTCTATAGCCACTTGCATTTGGCTTAAATCCATGGTGCTGGAGGCTTGTCCTTCTTCCATCTGTGGTCTCCTTATTTTTCCTTGGGGTCTTCTTTCTTGCTGAGTGTCAGTGTCCGTGGTACCTTCCATTCTTTGCTTGGTGATTCCTCTGCCTCCCTTTACCCGATCTGTATCTGCATCCTCAAAGAGTACCCCTGCTCTATTGCACAGCCTTAAGATGGTACTTGGGTGACCAAGTCTGCTTGATTTGCTGCTGTCCTCAGCTATTTCTTGGATGCTGTTTGCTATGAGTTGTGGGACATTAAATTCTCCTTCCTGCCCTATTCTGGAGTTAAACGCTAGAAACAGGTTAAAAATTAGAGTTAAACGCCAGAAACAGGCTACAATCTAGCGTTTAACTCCAAAAAAAGTCTCTACACATAAAAGCTCAATGCTCAGCCCAAGCACACACCAAGTGGGCCCGGAAGTGGATTTCTACATCATTTACTTATCTTATGTAACCCTAGCTACTAGTTTAATATAAAAACTACTTTTAGTGACTTATTTCATATCTCTGGTTAGTCTTTTGAATAATTTTATGTTCAGAGATCACGTTTAGTGGGCTGGCCATTCGGCCATGCCTGGACCTTCATCACTTATGTATTTTCAACGGTAGAGTTTCTACACACCATAGATTAAGGTGTGGAGCTCTGCTGTTCCTCATGAATTAATGCAAAGTACTATTGTTTTCTTATTCAATTCAAGCTTATTCCTATTCTAAGATTTTCACTTGCACTTCAACCATGATGAATATGATGATCTGTGACACTCATCACTATTCTCAACCTATGAACGCGTGCCTAACAACCACTTCCGTTCTACCTTGGATTGAGCGTTTATCTTTTGAGCTCCTGGTTCAGATCAGAGTCTTCGTGGTATAAGCTAGAATTATTGGCGGTCATTTCTGAGATCCGGAAAGTCTAAACCTTGTCTGTGGTATTCCGAGTAGGATCTGGGAAAGGAAGACTGCGACGAGCTTCAAACTCGCGAGTGTTGGGCGTAGTGATAGACGCAAAAGGATCACTGGATCCTATTCCAACATGATCGAGAACTGATAGATGATTAGCCGTGCGGTGACAGCGCATTTGGACCATTTTCACTGAGAGAACGGAAAGTAGCCATTGGCAACGGTGATGCCCAACATACAGCTAGCCATGGAAAGGAGTATGAATGATTGAATGGAAGCAGTAGAAAAGCAGAGATTTAGAAGGAGCAAAGCATTTGCATACGCTTATCTGAAATTCTCACCAATGAATTACATGTGTATCTCTATCTTATTTTATGTTTTAATTATATTTTAATTATCAAATCTCCATAACCATTTGAATCCGCCTGACTGAGATTTACAAGATGACCATAGCTTGCTTCAAGCCGACAATCTCCGTGGGATTGACCCTTACTCACGTAAGATTTATTACTTGGACGACCCAGTGCACTTGCTGGTTAGTTGTATCGAAATTGTGAAAAAGAATTAAGATTCAGAACGTGCGTACTGAGTTTGGCGCCGTTGCTGGGAATGAACAATCACGATTTCGTGCACCAAGTTTTTGGCACCGTTGCCGGGGATTGTTCGAGTTTGGACAACTGACGGTTCATCTTGTTGCTCAGATTAGGTAATTTTATTTTAATTTTAAGTTTTTGTTTTTTTATTCTTTTTATTTTCGAAAAATTTTCAAAAAAAAAAAAAGAAATTTTATTTTGTTCTTCAGAATTTTCAAGAATGAATTCTAGAGTTTCATGATGATTTGTTGAAATCTGGCTGGCTGTGAAGCCATGTCTAATCTTTTGGACTGAGGTTTCAACTCATCATCACAAGAGCTTTTTTATTCTCATCAATTCAGCTGTTGTATGCTTGATTTGTATGGTAAAGCTTGGCTGGCCATTGGCCATGTCTAGTGTTTTGGACCGGAACTTTCACTGAAAGCTTGGCTGGCTAGTAAGCCATGTCTAATTCCTGGACCGGAGTTTTAGACTAACATTGCATGATTCCTGAAATTCTCATTAAAAATTTTAAAATCCTTATTTTTCTTTTTCCAATTAATTTTTGAAAAATTACAAAAAAATAATAAAATCATAAAAACAAAAAATTTGATGTTTCTTGTTTGAGTCTTGTGTCAATTTTTAAGTTTGATGTCAATTGCATATTTTTAATTTTCACTAAAAATTTTTGAAAAATTCATGCATGGTGTTCATCATAATTTTCAAGTTGTTCTTGATGATTTCCCTTGTTTGATCCTTGCATTTTCATGTTTTGCATCTTTTCTTGTTTCTCATATGCATTTTCAATTTGTTAGTGTCTCAACATTAAAAATTTCTAAGTTTGGTGTCTTGCATGTGTGTCGTTTCTTAAAAATTTTCAAAAATAAGTTCTTGGTGTTCATCTTGATCTTCAAAGTGTTCTTGGTGTTCATCTTGACATTCAAAGTGTTCTTGCATATTTTTCTTGTTTTGATTCATAATTTTTATGTCTTGTGTCTTTTTTTGTGTTTTTCTCTTTCTTCATTAAAAATTCAAAAATAAAAAAATATCTTTCCCTTATTCTTCTCATAAAATTTGAATATTTGAGTTGACTTTTTCAAAAATTTTTAAAAATCTAGTTGTTTCTTATGAGTGAAATCAAATTTTCAATTTAAAAATCTTATCTTTTCAAAACCTTTTCAAAAATCAAATCTTTCTCATTTTTTTATATATTTTTGAAAAATTTTAAAAATGATTTTCAAAATCTTTTTCTTAATTTCATTTCATAATTTCAAAATCTTTACTAACAATTAATGTGATTGATTCAAAAATTTTAAAGTTTGTTACTTGCCTATTAAGAAAGGTTCAATCTTTAAATTTTAGAATCATATCTTGTAGTTTCTCGTTAGTCAAGTAATCAACTTCAATTTTAAAAATCAAATCTTTTTAAATTTCTTTTTCAAATCTTTTCAAAATGATTTTCAATCATATCTTTTTCAAAAATCAATTTTCAAAATCTTTTCTAACTTCTAATCTTTTCAAAATTGATTTTCAAAATCTTTTTCAATTAACCACTTGACATTTTGTTTGATTTTAAAATTCTTATTTTTTTCAAAACTATCTAACTACTTTCCTCTCTCTGATTTTCGAAAATCACTAACCAACTTTTCAAAAATCTTTTTAATTAAGTAATTTATTCAATTTTTAAAATTTATTTTGTTTCTCTTTTTGATTTTCGAATACTAACTGATTTTTTTAAATAAAAACAAAAATATTTTCCTTTTATTTTAATTTTAAAATTCGAATTCTCTCCCCCTCTCTCATCTCCTTCTATTTATTTATCTACTAACATTCCTCTTCTACTCATAATTCGAACCCACTCTTCTTCTCTGTGTTCGAGTTCTTTTTCTATTCTTCTCTTCCTCTACTCACATAAGGGAATCTCTATACTGTGACATAGAGGATCCCTATTATTTTTTATTCTCTTCTTTTTCATATGAGCAGGAACAAGGATAAAAAAATTCTTATTGAAGCTGATCCTGAACCTGAAAGGACTCTTAAGAGGAAACTAAGAGAAGCTAAAGCACAACCCTCTGGAGAGAACCTGACAGAAATTTTCAAAAAAGAAGGAGACATGGCCGAACCAAATAACAATGCCAACAATGCAAGGAAGATGCTTGGTGACTTCATTGCACCCTCTGCTGACTTCTATGGAAGAAGCATCTCAATTCCTGCCATTGGAGCAAACAACTTTGAGCTTAAGCCTCAATTAATTTCTCTAATGCTGCAGAATTGCAAGTTTTATGGACTTCCAATGGAAGATCCTCATCAGTTTTTAGCTGAATTTTTGTAAATCTGTGACACTGTCAAGACCAATGGAGTTGATCCCGAGGTCTACAGGCTTATGCTTTTCCCTTTTGCTATAAGAGACAGAGCTAGAACATGGTTGGATTCACAACCTAAGGAAAGCCTGAACTCTTGGGATAAGATGGTCAGTACTTTTTTGGCTAAATTCTTTCCACCTCAAAAGATGAGTAAGCTTAGAGTGGAAATCCAAACCTTCAGACAGAAGGAAGGAGAATCCCTCTATGAAGCTTGGGAAAGATATAAGCAATTGATCAAAAGGTGTCCTACTAACATGCTTCCAGAATGGAGCATCATAAGTATATTCTATGATGGTCTGTCTGAGTTATCAAAAATGTTATTGGACCATTCTGCAGGAGGATCCCTTCATCTGAAAACCTCTGCAAAAGCTCAGAAACTCATTGAAATGGTTACAAATAACCAGTTCATGTACACCTCTGAGAGGAATTCTGTGAACAATAGGACGCCTCAGAAGAAGGGAGTTCTTGAAATTGATACTCTGAATGCCATATTGGCTCAGAATAAAATATTGACTCAGCAAGTCAATATGATTTCTCAGAGTCTGAATGGATTGCAAGCTGCATCCGACAGTACTAAAGAGGCATCTTTTGAAGAAGAAGCTTATGATCCTGAGAACCCTGCAATGGCAGAAGTGAATTACATAGGAGAACTCTATGAAAACACCTATAATCCTTCATGGAGAAATCATCCTAATCTCTCATGGAAGGATTAACAGAAGCCTCAATAAGGCTTCAACAATAATGGTGGAAGAAATAGGTTTAGCAATAGCAAGCCTTTTCCATCATCTTCTCAGCAACAGACAGAGAATTTTGAACAGAGCCATTCTGGCCTGGCAACCATAGTCTCTGATCTATCTAAGACCACACTAAGTTTCATGAATGAAACAAGGTCTTCCATTAGAAATTTGGTGGCATAGGTGGGTCAACTGAGTAAGAAGATTACTGAAACTCCTCCAAGTACTCTCCTAAGCAATACAGAAGAAAATCCCAAGAGAGAGTGCAAGGCCATAACCATGACCAACATGGCCGAACCTGGAAAGAGTGAGGAGGACGTGAATCCCAGTGAGAAAAGCCTCATGGGACGTCCTCTGGACAGAAAGGAGTTTCCCTTTGAGGAACCAAAGGAATCTGAGGCTCATACAGAGACTATAGAGATTCCATTGAACTTCCTTCTGCCATTCATGAGCTCTGATTAATATTCTTCCTCTGAAGAGGATGAATATATCATTGAAGAGCATGTTGCTAAATATCTAGGAGCAATCATGAAATTGAATGCCAGTTTATTTGGTAATGAGACCTGGGAGGATGAACCCCCTTTGTTCACCAATGAACTAAGTGTATTAATGAGGCAGACATTACCTCAGAAGAAACCGGATCCCGAAAAATTCTTCATTCCTTGTACCATAGGCACCATGACCTTTGAGAAGGCTCTGTGTGACCTGGGGTCAGGGATAAATCTCATGCCACTCTCTGTAATGGAGAAACTGGGAATCTTTGAGGTACAAGCTGCAAGAATCTCACTAGAGATGGCAGACAAATCCATGAAACAGGCTTATGGACTAGTAGAGGACGTGCTAGTGAAGGTTGAAAGCCTTTACATCCCTGCTGATTTCATAATCCTAGACACTGGGACGGATGAGGATGAATCCATCATCCTTGGGAGACCCTTCCTAGCCACAGCAAAAGCTGTGATTGATGTTGACAGAGGAGAATTGGTCCTTCAGTTGAATGAGGACCACCTTGTATTTAAAACTCAATGTTCTCCTTCTGTAACCATGGAGAGGAAGCATGAAAAGCTTCTCTCAATACAGAGTCAAACAAAACCCCCCATATTCAAACTCTAAGTTTAGTGTTAGGAGGCCACAACCAAACTCTAAGTTTGGTGTTGAGAGGTCCCAACCCTGCTCTGATTATCAGTGAGGCTCCATGAGAGCTCACTGTCAAGCTATTGACATTAAAGAAGTGCTTATTGGGAGGAAATCCAATGTTATTTAATTATATCTACTTATTTTTCATTGTTATTTTATGTTTTCTTTAGGTTGATGATCATGTGGAGTCACAAAAACAACTGAAAAATAAAAAATAGAATGAAAAACAGCATTAAAAATAGCTCACCCTGGAGGAAGAACTTATTGGCGTTTAAACGCCAGTAAGAAGCATCAAACTGGCGTTTAACGCCAGAAAGAAGCATCAAGCTAGCGTTAAACGCCAGAAACAAGCACCAAACTGGCGTTTAACGCCAGAAGTGCAATCCAAGGGCGTTTTGCATGCCTAAATGGAGCAGGGATGCCAAGTCCTTGACCCCTCAGGATCTGTAGACCCCACAGGATCCCCACCTACCCCACCTCTTCTTCTCTCATCTTCACACCTTTTCATAACACTCTTCCCCAAATACCCTTCACCAATCACCTCCATATCTCTTCCCCAAATACCCCTCACCAATCACATCCATCCACTCTAAATTCAAAATCTATTTCCCTCCCAAACCCAACCCTAATACACGAAACCTACCCTCCCCCCACCCCTATATAAACCCATCAACCCTACTTTATTTTCACACATTACAAACACTTCTTCTCCCCCTTGGCCGAATACACTCTTCCACTCCATCTCCTCCATTTTCTTCTTCTTCTACTATTTTTCTTCTTCTTTTGCTCGAGGACGAGAAAACATTTTAAGTTTGGTGTGGTAAAAGCATTGCTTTTTGTTTTTCCATAACCATTAATGGCACTTAAGGCCAGAGAAACCTCAAGAAAGAGGAAAGGGAAGGCAATTGCTTCCACCTCTGAGTCATGAAAGATGGAGAGATTCATCTCAAAGGTCCATCAAGACCACTTCTATGAAGTTGTGGCCAAGAAGAAGGTGATCCCTGAGGTCCCTTTCAAGCTCAAAAGGAGTGAGTATCCAGAGATCCGACATGAGATTAGAAGAAGAGGATGGGAAGTTCTCTCCAATCCTATTCAACAAGTCGGAATCTTAATGGTTCAAGAGTTCTATACAAATGCATGGATCACTAGGAACCATGATCAAAGTATGAACCCAAACCCAAAGAATTGGCTTACAATGGTTCGGGGGAAATACTTAGATTTCAGTCCAGAAAATGTAAGGTTGGCGTTCAACTTGCCAATGATACAAGAAAACGCACGCCCCTACACTAGAAGGGTCAACTTTGATAAAAGGTTGGACCAAGTCCTCATAGACATATGTGAGGAAGGAGCTCAATGGAAAATTGACTCAAGAGGAAAGCCGGTTCAACTAAGAAGGCATGACCTCAAGCCAGTGGCTAGGGGATGGTTGGAGTTCATTCAACGCTCTATCATTCCCACTAGCAACCGGTTTGAAGTTACTGTAGACCGAGCCATCATGATCCATAGTATCATGATTGGGAAGGAAGTGGAAGTTCATGAGATTATACCTCAAGAACTCTACAAAGTGGCTAACAAGTCCTCCACTTGGGCAAGGTTAGCCTTTCCTCACCTCATTTGTCACTTCTATAATTCGGCTGGGATTGACATAGAGGGAGACATCCTCATTGATGAGGACAAGCCCATCACTAAGAAAAGGATGGAGCAAACAAGAGATCATGGACCTCAACAAGAGCATGAGGAAATTCCTCATCATGAAATCCCTGAGATGCCTCAAGGGATGCACTTTCCTCCACAAAACTATTGGGAGCAAATCAACACCTCCCTAGGAGAATTAAGTTCCAACATGGGACAACTAAGGGTGGAGCACCAAGAGCATTCTATCCTCCTCCATGAAATTGGAGAAGATCAAAGAGCTATGAGGGAGGAGCAACAAAGGCAAAGAAGAGACATTGAGGAGCTAAAGCACTCCATAAGATCTTCAAGAGGAAGAACTAACCGCCATCACTAAGGTGGACTTGTTCTTTAATCTCCTTGTTCTTTATTTTTCTGTTTTTTTTTGTTTACCATGCTTTATGTTTATCTATGTTTTGTGTTTTTACTACATGATCATTAGTGTCAAGTGTCTATGTCTTAAAGCTATAAATGTCCTATGAATCCATCACCTCTCTTAAATAAAAAATGTTTTAATTACAAAAGAACAAGAAGTACATGAATTTCGAATTCATCCTTGAGATTAGTTTAATTATTTTGATGTGGTGACAATACTTTTTGTTTTCTGAATGAATGCTTGAACAGTGCATATGTCTTTTGAATTTGTTGTTTATGAATGTTAAATTTGTTGGCTCTTGAAAGAATGATGAAAAAGGAGAAATGTTATTGATAATCTGAAAAATCATAAAAATTGATTCTTGAAACAAGAAAAAGTAGTGAATAAAAAGCTTGCAGAAAAAAATATATGCAAAAAAAAAGCAAGCAGAAAAAGCCAAGAGCTCTTTAAACCAAAAGGCAAGAGCAAAAAGCCAGTAGCTCTTAAAACTAAAAGGCAATGGTAAAATAAAAAAGAATCCAAGGCTTTGAGCATTAATGGATAGGAGGGCCTAAAGGAACAAAATCCTGGCCTAAGCGGCTAAACCAAGCTGTCCCTAACCATGTGCTTGTGGCGTGAAGGTGTCAAATTAAAACTTGAGACTGAGCGGTTAAAGTCGTGATCCAAAGCAAAAAAAGAGTGTGCTTAAGAACCCTGGACACCTCTAATTGGGGACTCTAGCAAAGCTGAGTCACAATCTGAAAAGGTTCACCCAGTTATGTGTCTATGGCATTTATGTATCCGGTGATAATACTGGAAAACAAAGTGCTTAGGGCCACGACTAAGACTCATAAAGTAGCTGTGTTCAAGAATCAACATACTAAACTAGGAGAATCAATAACACTATCTGAATTCTAAGTTCTTATAGATGCCAATCATTCTGAACTTTAAAGGATAAAGTGAGATGCCAAAACTGTTCAGAGGCAAAAAGCTACTAGTCCCGCTCATCTAATTGGAGCTAAGTTTCATGGATACTTTGGAATTTATAGTATATTCTCTTATTTTTATCCTATTTGATTTTCATCTGCTTGGGGACAAGCAACAATTTAAGTTTGGTGTTGTGATGAGCGGATAATTTATACGCTTTTTGGCATTATTTTTAGGTAGTTTTTAGTATAATTTAGTTAGTTTTTACTATGTTTTTATTAGTTTTATTCAAAAATCATATTTCTGGACTTTAATATAAGTTTGTGTGTTTTTTTGTGATTTCAGGTATTTTCTGGCTGAAATTGAGGGACCTGAGCAAAAATCTGATTCAGAGACTGAAGAAGGACTGCAGATGCTGTTGGATTCTGACCTCCCTGCACTCGAAATGGATTTTCTGGAGCTACAGAAATCCAATTGGCGCGCTCTTAATTGCGTTGGAAATTAGACATCCAGCGCTTTCCAGCAATATATAATAGTCCATACTTTGCCCGAGTTTTGACGACGCAAACTGGCGTTCAAATGCCAACTTCCTGCCTTATTCTGGAGTTAAACGCCAGAAACAGGTTGGAAATCAGAGTTAAATGCCAGAAACAGGCTACAACCTGGCGTTTAACTTCAAAAAGAGTCTCTATACATGAAAGCTCAATCCTCAGCCCAAGCATACACCAAGTGGGCCCGGAAGTGGATTTCTACATCATTTACTTATCTTATGTAACCCTAGCTACTAGTTTAGTATAAAAACTACTTTTAGTGACTTAGTTCATATCTCTGGTTAGTCTTTTGAATAATTTTATGTTCAGAGATCACGTTTAGGGGGCTGGCCATTCGGCCATGCCTGGACCTTCATCACTTATGTATTTTCAACGGTAGAGTTTCTACACACCATAGATTAAGGTGTGGAGCTCTGTTGTTCCTCATGAATTAATGCAAAGTACTATTGTTTTCTTATTCAACTCAAGCTTATTCCTATTCTAAGATTTTTGCTTGCACTTCAACTATGATGAATATGATGATCCGTGACACTCATCACTACTCTCAACCTATGAACGTGTGCCTGACAACCATTTCCGTTCTACCTTGGATTGAGCGTTTATCTCTTGGGCTCCTGGTTCAGATCAGAGTCTTCGTGGTATAAGCTAGAATTATTGGCGGCCATTCCTGAGATCTGGAAAGTCTAAACCTTGTCTGTGGTATTCCGAGTAGGATCTGGGAAGGGAAGACTGTGATGAGCTTCAAACTCGCGAGTGTTGGGCATAGTGACAGACGCAAAAGGATCACTGGATCCTATTCCAACATGATCGAGAACCGACAGATGATTAGCCGTGCGGTGATAGCGCATTTGGACCATTTTCACTGAGAGGACGGGAAGTAGCCATTGACAACGGTGATGCCCAACATACAGCTAGCCATGGAAAGGAGTATGAATAATTGAATGGAAGCAGTAGGAAAGCAGAGATTCAGAAGGAGCAAAGCATCTCCATACGCTTATCTGAAATTCTCACCAATGAATTACATAAGTATCTCTATCTTATTTTATGTTTTAATTACATTTTTATTATCAAATCTCCATAACCATTTGAATCCGCCTCACTGAGATTTACAAGATGACCATAGCTTGCTTCAAGCCGACAATCTCCGTGGGATCGACCCTTACTCACGTAAGGTTTATTACATGGACGACCCAGTGCACTTGCTTGTTAGTTGTATCAGAATTGTGAAAAAGAATTAAGATTCAGAACGTGCGTACTGAGTTTTTGGCGCCGTTGCTGGGAATGAACAATCACGATTTTGTGCATCTCTAGGCCTTACAGCATTTGCATAGAACTCCCGTATCATGGTTGCACTTATGTCTGTGAGAGGTTCACACAGGAGTTCCCATCTTGTTTGTTCGACTATCCTTCTTATGATGGGGTATTCCCCTTCTTTCAATCTGAAACCAGTTTCTGGAATGTCTTCCTTTGCTTCCATCAACCTATGATATCCTGACTCATGAAATTGAGACTTAAATCTCTTGGCATCATAGGTGGGTGGTTCAGCTTCTACTGGTTGCTTCTCTTTTCTTCTTCTAGAGCTTGATGAAGCCATTAATTAGTGAAAGAGAGGGACCAAATGGAGGGATGAAAAATGGTGAGGGGGAAGGAGTGTTTGGCTCTTAGGATGAGTGTTTGGCTTACTGGTGAAGCAAAAATAACAATTTAAGGAGACAGGTATGGTTTGGGACATACAGAGCATGGTTACTGGAACTTTCCTTTAAGGAAACCGAAATGTGTTTCTTTTTCAATGCACAAAGTGTGAAAGCTTGAGTTATGAAGCATTGTCCAAGTGAAGCTATTTATAGCAAGCTTCAATGAAGATTGGATGGTCAGGATGTCTTATGAAAAGGGTTGGAATGAACGGTGTGCATGTTATGAAGGATGAGGACAAGGACCACCTCTTCATTGGGCATGTGGCTCGGTCTCCTAGGTATTGATTCTTGCAGATTTGTGCTTCCCAACCATGCACATGTGACTTACTTTTTCTCCTTAGGATGACCGTGTATGGCATGGTGTTATCCTTTTCTTAGTTTTCTTTGTACCTATCCATTTTAATCAATGCAACAATAAGAAACAAAATTTGAATTTAGCCTGGTGGTGGTCAGCAAGTGGAAAATATAGAAAAGCAAAATTAAAAGTAGTCATATATTTCTTATTTCTGAATAACCAACTATGCCTCTTTGAAATGAAATAAAATATTGGTGAACACCAAACTTGTTTTATCCCAAATGGTTTATATGAAACCCAATTAATTTCTATCATAGTTGGTATATTCATTACAAGAAACATTTTATTTTCTATCTTAACAAAATAAATTCATAAAATGATGCAAGATATGGTTTCTCTTTTCATGAATTTGAGTCTTTGAGCAAATGTGACTTTCTTGAAATCCATAGCATATGCAGGACACCAAATTTAATGTTTGGCTATATACTTCAATAATATGAATGAGTATATATCCTAAGATGATAATGTGATCACTATGCCTGGAGAGCCACTTTAGAGTGCCTTTAGGCACACCAAACTTAGGAATTGGACATATGCTTCAAAACAATGTATGTAGTCATCAAGTCTACTCATGAGAGCTTAAGTTCATGCTAGAAAAACTAATAATTATTGAAATTAAAATATCAACAAGAATATTAAATCATGGGCTGCCTCCCATGGAGCGCTCTTTTACTGTCACTAGCTTGACATTGGTTCCTTGTTAGGGTGGCTGATGATTATGGTGCCTCAGCTTGTCCCCTCTCACTGTGAGCCTTCTTCCTGTGCTTTGATGAATAATCTCTATATGCTCCAACGAGAGTATCTTATTGACAGTATAATAATCATCAGTTTGTGGGCCTGTCTTCTACTGTTGGTAGATCAGTTTCACTTTGTCTCCTTCTGAAAATCCCTCAGTTGGCATTTTCTTGTTTTTTCAGCCCTTTGAAATTTTTTTTTGCTCTTCTTTCCTTTCTTTAGTGACCCTTCTGTCTTGGCAGCAGGTTTTATGTCAGGGGCTTTCTTCCTAGTGATTAAATTTCTAATCTCTTCCTGCCTTCCCTTCTCAGCCTTCACATCTTTACTACCCTGTTGTTCTTCTCCACTATCTGTCTTTTGATTCAAAGGCGAGTTGATGAGTGCCTCCTTGGATTTTTCCTTCCAATGCAAGTCTTCTTTTTCAACTCTCATGCAGCTTTTCTCTTCAGCCATATGCTGCATTTCCTTAAAGACATTTAGAGTGATCTTCTCATCATGTGCTCTCAAAGTCATTTCTCCTTTTTTCACATCAATGATGGCCCTTGCTGTGGCTAGAAAAGGCCTTCCTAATATAATAGAATTGCCTCTCTCCTCATCTAGATCCAAGATGATGAAATCTGCTGGGAATATGAACTTATCCACCTTGACTAAGATTCTCAACTACTCCATTAGGGATTACCATTGATCTATCAGCGAGTTGCAGGGTCATCCTTATAGGTTTCACTTCTTCTATGGACAACTTTCTCATCATAGATAAGGGCATCAGATTGATACTTGATCCTAAATCACACAATGCCTTATCAATGGATATGTTGCCAATGGTGCTAGGCAGGAAGAAACTCCCAGGATCTTTGAGTTTTGGTAGAAGCCCGTTTTGAATCACTGCACTGCATTCTTGTGTCAAGATCACCGTCTCCCTTTCATTCTAGCTTCTTTTTTTGTTGAGGAGCTCCTTGAGGAACTTAGCATACAGGGGCATTTGCTCCAGTGCTTCAGCAAGTGGTATGTTAATTTCCAACTTCTTGAAAACCTCTAGAAACTTGGGAAATTATTGATCCTTGAGCTCTCTTTAAAATCTTTGAGGATATGGCAGAGGAGGAGTGTAAGACTTCACTTCCTTCCTCTGTTCTTGTGAGTGTTCCTCCATAACTTGCTTTCCATTCTTTGAAGCTTGTGACTCTTCATCCTTCTCCTTGAGCTCTTCCTGGTTCTTCTCTTTAATTGCCACTTCCTTCTTGCTGCCAACCTTGTCATCCTCCAATGTTCTTCCACTCCTGAGTTGAATTACTTTGCATTCTTCTTTTGAATTTGGAATGGTGTCACTTGGGAAAGTGTTGGTTGGTCTTTCTGGCTGTTTGGATAATTGGCCTATTTGTCTTTCCAGGTTTCTCAATGAAGCTTCATGATTCTTGTTAGCCAATTCTTGATGCTTCATCATCTTCTCCATCATCATCTCCAAATTGGAGATTCTTTGGGATTCTTGGGGTGGTTGTGGCTGAGTGTGAGATGAAGATGGTTGGTGGAAATTATTTTGGTTAGTTGATGGGTTGTGGGGTGGATAAAAGTTAGAAGTGGGGTAGTTGTTTTATGATTTTCTGTATGGATTTTGGTTAGTTTGCTGATGGTTCTGGTGGTTTGTGTTGCGTGAGTTGTTTTGGTTGGAGTTCTTTTGCCATGAATTTTGGTTCTAGTTGTCTCCCCACCTTAGATTGGGGTGGTTCCTCCAAGAGGGGTTGTAAGTTTCTCTATGAAATTCATTCTGTCCAGCACCTTGGTTGTGCATATAGTTAACTTGTTATGGCTGCTGTTCTTCATAGATTTCTTCATTTTTCCCCCATCCAGTTGGTGGTTGATTTGTAGTGCTCACTGCTGCTATTTGAAGACCATCAATCCTCTTAGCCATCATCTCCATTTGCTGCTGGATTTGTTGGTGCATCACTTTGTTTTCCGCCAAGATAGTGTCCACACCTTCTAGCTCTAACACATCTTTCCTTTGAGCTGGTTGGCATTGCCTTTGATGACCATAGAAGTATTGATTGTTGGTCACATCATCTATGAGATTTTGGGCTTCCTCAACTGTCTTCATGTGTTGTAGTGAACCTCCTGCCGAATAATCAAGGGCCTTTTGAGCTTTTAGTGTCAATCCTTTATAGAAATTTTGGAGTTTCTCCCATTCACTAAACATCTCTGGTGGGCACTTCCTGATCAAGGCCTTGTATCTTTCCCAGGCATCATACAGTGATTCTCCATCCATTTGAGTGAATGTTTGCACTTCTGTCTTCGATCTAATGATCCTCTGAGGTGGGTAGAATTTGGCTAGGAATTTGCTCACTAGATCTTCCCAATTGTTGATGCTTTCCTTGGGGAATGTCTCTAGCCATTGAGAAGCCTTATCCCTCAAGGAGAATGGAAATAGCAGCAATTTGTAGATGTCTGGATGCACTCTATTTATTTTGACAGTTTCACAAATCCTCAGAAAGATGGATAGGTGTTGGGTTGGATCTTCAAGTGGACCTCCTCCATAGGAACAATTGTTCTGTACCAGAGTAATGAGTTGAGGCTTCAACTCAAAGTTATTTGCATGGACATTGGGAGTGAGTATACTGCTCCCACAGTTTCTTGGATTGGGGAAAGTGTAAGAAGCTAGAACTCTTCTTTGAGGTGGGCCATTGTTGTTGGCCACTTCCTCTGGTGGATTAAGGAGATTACCCTCCATTTCTTGGTCCTCTTCTTCTGATTCTTCTTCTCCAATAACTCCCTTCCCTCTTGCTTCTCTTCTCAATCTCAAGAATGTCTTCTCTGGCTCAGAATCAAAAGAGGTGGATTCACCTCTTCTTCCTCTTGGCATACAACACAAACAAAACCAGAAACAAAAAACAAGACACTCTACTACGAGAGTGAGGTTAATGTTAGCTTAAACAAAATCTCAAACAGTTAGTATAGTTAACAAAAACAAAAGAAAAAAAATGCTTAATCTAGATTATCACCTATGTAATCATTGTCAATCTAAATCAATCTCCGGCAACGGCGCCAAAAACTTGATGAGAGAAAAATGATTCCACACAAACTTACCGGCAAGTGTACCGGGTCGCATCAAGTAGTAATAACTCACAAGAGTGAGGTCGATCCCACAGGGATTGATGGATTGAGCAACTTTAGTATGGTGATGAATTTAGTTAAGCGAAAATTTGATAAATTGGGTGAAATTTGATTAACAGAAAATAAATTGCAAGAAAATGAAATGCAGAAAATAAATTGACAGAATCTTAAATTGCAGATGAGTAAATTGTAGAAACTTAAAGTGCAAGAAATTAAAAGAGCTGAAACTTAAATTGCAAGAAAGGTAAATAACTGAAACTTAAAGAGCAAGTAATTTAAATTGCAGAATCTAAACTGCTGAGAAACTTAAATTTCATGAATAATAAAGGGATTTATGTGTTGGAAATCAATGCAGAATTGGAAAATATAACTGTAGTAAATCAGAAGAGAAAGTGTAAAAGATGAAAACTAGAATTTAGACTTAGATCCGATTTAGAATACTAAAACAGAAAAGAAAATTGCAAAAGAAAATTGAACAGAGAAGAAAATTTAGATCAGACTCTCAATCCTTTAACAGGAAATTAAAATTGCGAAAAAAGAAAAGAACAGAAGAAAAATTGCTTAATAAGAAAAGCAGAAAAGAGAATCCAGATCCAATCTCCAATTCTCCTATTCCAAGAACAACAGAAGAAAACTAAAAGGAAGCTCCACTGCTAAAAACAGAAGGAAAAATACAGAAGATCAATAACAGAAGAAAAACAAAAAGTAAGCTAAACTCATATCTCCAACTCTAGCCAATTTCTAAAAGAAGATTGAAAAGAAGATGAGCAAACTAATAGGAAAAAAATAGTCCCAAAAATCTCCTTCCTTTGTAAATCAAATTTTCTCCTATTTATACACTTTCTATTTCAGTCCTCAAGTACTTGGAGTAGGCTTTTTGGCCTGTGAAGAAGTGGATCATAGTTGGATACTTGATTGCAGCTTCCAGGGGAATGTTGCATTCTCTAAGTGAGCACAGCGTTCATTCACCCACGCGTACGCTTCTACTGCGGGTGCGCGTCTTTTTGCGTTTTTGCTCATCGACGCGTACGCGTCATGTACGCGTGCGCGTCACCATCAACTTCAGCTCCCAACATTCGTGCGCGCCCCCTTTCACGCGTACGTGTCTTCAATAGCGTTCTCTTAATGAGTGCTACGTTGGCTTAATGAATGCTGCCCATGCGTGCGCGTCCTTTGCGCATGCACGTGGGTAGCAAAATACCAATTCCATGCTTCAGCCTCACCCACGCGTTCGTGTGCTTCATCCCAGGTGCTCCATCGACGCGTGCGCGTCATGCACACGTGCGCGTCGGTCGCCAAACTTCAATTCCAAATTTGCATGTGCCCAAAAACACTGAGTTAGTGAACATAGCGCTCTCTTTAAAAACGAGCACGAACCACTTACACGCGTACGTGTCATGCACGCGTACGCGTGGGACTTCGAAAATTGTCCCTGACGCGTAGGCGTCCCGTACGCGTGTGCGTCGCAAGTGAGCATGGCATTCTTTATTTGAACGCAACGTTATACTGTAGTGCTCTTCTTTCTCTTCACTTTTTCACCTAAAATCAATCAAAAAGGGAAATCAAAGTCTCACCAAAGTCATGAGAAATTGCATCATTCATAATAATCACCTGATTCTTGCCTAAATCTCATGATTTTGTATATAATAAATGATGTTTGATTGAATCAAAATAATCATGAAATTCCACTCCAACCACTTACTTATTGTGCAAGAAAGTGCATAAAACCTAATGAAAGAAATAAAAAATGCTTGTGAAACTAGCATAAGATGACATGTCTTCAATGAAGCCCTAGATTTTGAGTATTGTGTATATTATGTGAAATTAGTGTAGATTGAGTATTAGAAATATTGAATTGAGTTTTGGTGGTGCTTGAGCTTTGTAGAGGTAAAGGTTGGAACCTAATCTTGGTGAAATCCACAAATTGAGGGTTGATCTTTGCTTCTTAGAGGTATGATTTAAGTTTTATTTAAATACCATATATTGTGACATGAATTCCTAGGCTAGATGTCCCTAGGAATATGATTGAATTGTATGATTGGATGGAATTAAAATGTTGTAATTTACAATGTGTTGGATTTGATTTTAATTTGGTGATTGGTTGTTATGAGTTGTGAGAAGGCGGTATGAATTGATCATTGAAATTATGAACTGTGGAATTGTTGAATTATTGATTTGAATTGAATTAATGAACGTTGGGTCAGAGGCAGTGAATTTGGGTCGGGGGCCGTGAAAGATAAGTTGGTAAGTTGGTGAATGTATTGAATGTTGATTCACAAGCTTGAAATGGTAATTATGGTATCAGAGCAGTTCGTCCTCGTGAGTTTGAGGGATGGACTGCTTATGCTTCAATGCATACTTTGAGTTTGTGCCTGTGCTATTTAGAGTGTCTTATTAATACGTTTAGCATGAATTTTATGAGTATACTTTGAAAATTTGAAGTACTAGACTTGAGATATTGAGACTGATCACCTTGATATCAATTGTTTGGTGTGAACAGGACCCAAATGGCATCTCGTAGGAACGGACATGGTCGAGGGAGAGGTCGGAGAGATAATATGGAACTAGAATCGACCGGCAACAACCCGGTGAACTCTACGGCTACAATAGAGAACATGGTTGCTACTATGCAGGCCACCGCTGAGATACTCGGGTGACAGGCTGGCAACGACAATGGAAATGGTAATGGTAGCAATGGGCCGATTTCCTTGTCAACTTTTCTAAAGGTAAATCCACCAACTTTTAGAGGCACTATAAACCCTACAGAAGTGGATAATTGGTTTCAGGCTATGGAGAGAGCACTACAAACTCAACACGTGCCTGAAGACCAGTATGTCGAGTTTGTCACATATCAGTTGATAGGAGGAGCTCAGTTTTGGTGGCAGGGAGCTCGCCGTCTACTACAGCAAGGCGATGCTATGATAGCTTGGGACACCTTTCGAGTCAAATTCTACAAAAAATACTCTCTCGATACGTGTGTGTTGGTGCTCACGATTTTCTTTTACTCTTTTCAGGCTTCTAGTTTAATACTTTCTTTAAGTTATATATGTATTTGCTATTATAATTTGTTATTCAGAATACATTTGTTTTAGCTTGTTTTTTTACACATTTGTTGTAAACTTTGTAAGTATCTTCATTAATTATTTTGACCACTTTAATTGCAATAGAAAATTTGATTACGAAAGATCTGATATCGAAGAAATACAATTTAAGAAAGGGAGCTAACCTTATGTTTTATTTTATTAGTTGGTGATGTACTGTTTTATTGAGCCATTGACTAATACATATATGTAGTTGATTGATCTTAGAATAATAAGTATAATCACATGAAATTTATGCTCTGAATCATGGTTGGATAAAGCTGAGTTAAGCCTTTTTTATTTTTGTTTGAAGTTTTAGAATTTGACATATCATGTGTAAAATTTGAGAAATTAGTAAATGATTAGCCAGTAAGTTAATTATTAATCTAAGAAATTAGAAAATAAAATTTTATAGTCTAATATAATAGAACTAATTAAAACGAGAATTTTGACACTAATTTTAAAGAATTTGGCCCAAGATTGGACCGAACGGGCCGAATCAGGCGAACTGGGCCTGTATTGGGCCCAAGGCCCAACCAATACCCATTAACACATACAAATATCAGCCTTTTCCTCCTTCCTTGGTGGGAAGCACGCTGAAGCAGCCTTGGGAAGGAAAGAACATAGAGCACCAACACCAAACCCTTGGTTTAATTTCAATCCAACATAACTTTTCACTTCAAACTCTGATTGCCGCACCGTTTTCAGCTACGTGATTGCAGCATCAAGTTCTACAAAGCCCAGTAAGAAATTTGGTAAGAAAGCCACGTTTTCATTTCCAATTTCTCCTCCCCAAATTTTGAAAATTTGCATATTGTGAGGTATTGAGACCTCTGAATTTTAATGTTATATGATCCGATTAGCTTGAGAAATTAGCAGGTTTTTGTTAGCTTGATGATGCCAGGGCATTTTGGCCAGTTTCACTGACCTTTTCTTTACTGTTTTAGGGTAATTTCATGCATTTTCTTAGGAAATAAGCAAGTTTTGGGTAGAATTACACTTACATCTTGATTCAAGCAAACATTGTGAATTTTATATGATTTCATGAGAATTATGCATGAATTTAATGACAAATTGGATGATGCAAGACTCATAACTTGGATTAGAGCTTTGATGCACTTTATTTGCTTGATTTCAGGACAAAGGAAGCAAGGAAAAGCCACGTTAGTAGCCACGTTAGTCTAACTAACATGACCACTAACGTAGAATGGGAGCTAGCTTGCAACATTAATGAGAAAAGTAATCGCCAATAACGTCTTCGAAGCCATCATAGCCCATGTTAATTACCACGTTAACTACATTAACGTGGTAGTTAACGTGGAAGAAAAGGAAGCTCCAAGCGTTAGTGGTAAAGTAAGTTCCACTAACGCTCCCAAAGGGCAATTGGCCACGTTAAGAGTCACATTAACTCAGTTAACGTGAACTCTAACATGGAAGAGGAAGATAATGCCAATGTTAGTGACACTCACCTTTGTCACTAACGTTGGACTAAGCCCATATTGGCTACGTTAAGAGCCACGTTAACTTGGTTAACGTGAACTCTAACGTGGAAGGAGCAAGGAATCGCCAACGTTAGTGACACTCACTTTTGTCACTAACGCTGGACTAAGTCACTATGAGCCACGTTAGTTACCACGTTAAGTGCATTAACATGGAAGCTAACGTGGAGGAAAGAATTGATGAGCCAACGTTAGTGACACTCACCTTTGTCACTAACGTTGGAGATGGCAATCACCACCATGTTAGTGGCCACGTTAAGGCAATTAACGTGGGGCACTAACGTGAGAAGGGGCATTTGGAGCATTAGTGACAAAGGTAAGTGTCACTAACACTCTCGAGGCTAAGGCATGCCCACATTAAGAGCCACGTTAGTTATACTAATGTGGACTCTAACGTGAGAAAAGGGGGCTAAGGGCAATGTTATTGGCAAAGGTAAACGCCAATAACGCTCACGATGGACCAAGAGGCAACGTTAGTGGTCACGTTAGTGCCACTAACATTGAAGTTAACGTAACTCATCTTGGGCTAGGAACCTTAGTGCAAAAGGTGATCGTCACTAACGTTCTCAAACCCACATTTTCACTTAACGTTAACGCCACTAACGTCCTAGCCAAAGTCCATGCCTACTTCACACTTTCTCTGCAAGTAAAACTGAGCCTACTGAAGATTCCAAACTGCTTCAACTCAAGATCCAAAGGCCCATATCTAAGACTTGAAGAGCCAACTGGAAGATCAGAAGAGTAGTATATATAGGAGTAGTTTTGAACTAGAGAAGAGCTTTTGGATTGAGAGGACTACTCTCTGTATAATTTTACTTTCTCTGCAACTTCTAGTTTTACTTTCAGAATGCATTCTCCATCTTTGTTTTCCATTCCCAGAGCCATGAACAACTAAACCCCTTTCATTGGGTTAGGGAGCTCTGTTGTAATTTGATGGATCAATAATAGTTTTCATTATTCTTCCCCTTTCTTTTCTCTTGATTTTACTAGAAAGCTTTCAATCTTTATCCCATTGGGTAGTTATCTTGGAAAAGAAACTATTCATACTTGGATCTCTTCGGAACCTTGGAAGAGGAATGAAGGGATCATGCTAGAAATGCTTTCTCATGTTGGACCAAATTGGGGGTTGGGCGGATATGGTGACATATAATTCTCCCAGTACTATGATTTGGAAATACATGTGGTACAATCAGTGACCATACTTCATCTCTTCTCATGAGCAATTAGACCAAGGAATTGGCTATTGATCAAGATTTGAGAGATTGAATTACCAAGGAATTGGAATTTAATCACTTAAGATTGCCAAGGAGATCAATGAATGCATTGACTGAGGAAGAGATGAAAATGAACTTGATCCGGAGAATGCAACATCTCCTAAGCCCAATGAATCCCCCATTTCTAATCTTACCCATTCTCTTTAATTTCTGCAATTTACTTTCATGCTAAATTCCCCATTCCCCATTTAAAATTCTGCAATTTACCTTCCGCCATTTACATTCAGCTCTTTATTTCCAGTATTTATATTTTCTGTTATTTACTTTCTGCCATTTAATTTCTTGCAATTCTCACATCAAATTCTGCTTAGCTCAACTAGAACATTCCTCTAATTAAAGTTGATTGACCAATCAATCCCTGTGGGATTCGACCTCACTCTATTGTGAGTTTTTACTTGACGACAATTCGGTATACTTGCCGAGGGAAATTGTTGAGAGACAAGTTTTCGTGCATCAAGTTTATGGCGCCGTTGCCAGGGATTGATTTTGTATCAACAATGATTAAATTGGTGGATAACTAGATTGAGCATTTTTTTGTTTTGTTTAATTTCATTTGAGTAATTTGCTTTCAGTTTTAGTTATTTCCTTCCCTTTACCCTTTACCCGTTTGTGGTGTTATCTTCACATTTTTTACAATTCAGTTCACTAACCCACTAACTGTTTGATATATTGCACCACTCACACTAACAGCATTTCTAACAAGAATACTCTCTGTATCTACCCCTTCTTGCTTTTGCCTTGTTGGTTGTATGATAGGTAGAAGAAGCGGGGCTTCAACTTCCTTTGATTCTGTACCTGAGAGGACCTTCCTTAGATTAAGGAGGGAAGCAAGAGGAAAGAGAGTAGTTGGTACGGAGGAAGAAGAGGAGTATTTTGAACCAGACATGGATGAGAATATGGAGAACCATCATGAAGAAGAGGCTCACAACCATGGCAGAGAAGGCCCAGTGCATCATGCTGGGCAAGAGAGAAGAGTTCTGGGATCCTACATCAATCCAAACCCAGGAAACTGTGGAAGTAGCATCCAAAAGCCAACCATACATGCCAACAACTTTGAACTAAAGCCACATCTCATCACCCTTGTTCAGAACAATTGTTCATTCGGAGGAAGTGTTCAAGAAGATCCCAATCAGCATCTAACCACCTTCCTGAGGATATGTGACACTGTGAAGTCTAATGGTGTTCATTCTGACACCTACAGACTACTTCTATTCTCCTTCTCACTCAAGGACAAGGCATCTAAATGGCTGGAATCCTTTCCGAAGAAAAGCTTAACAACCTGGGAAGATGTGGTGAACAAATTCTTGGCAAGATTCTATCCTCCTCAAAGAATCAACAGGTTGAGAGCTGAGGTTCAAACTTTCAGGCAACAAGATGGTGAGACTCTCTACGAAGCATGGGAGAGGTTTAAGGATCTAACAAGAAGGTGCCCGCCAGATATGTTCAATGAATGGGTACAGCTACACATTTTCTATGAAGGTCTTTCTTATGAATCAAAGAAGGCAATAGACCACTCATCCGGGGGATCTCTGAACAAGAAGAAGACCATTGAAGAAGCCATAGATGTCATTGAGACTGTAGCTGAGAATGACTACTTCTATGCTTCTGAAAGAGGCAACACTAGAGGAGTGATGGAGCTGAACAACGTGGATGCACTGCTAGCTCAAAACAAGATGATCACCAAGCAGCTGGCTGACCTTACCAAGAAGATGGAGAGGAATCAAGTAGCAGTAATCACCACCTCAACAGTAGCTCAAGAAGGAGTGAATGAAGAGGCAGAAGGTAGTCAGGAGCAAGCCAACTACATTGGAAATTCACCTAGGCAGAACCATGACCCATACTCCAAAACGTATAATCCTGGTTGGAGGAACCACCCAAACTTTGGGTGGGGAAACCAACAAGACCAAGGCCAAGATCAGAGACGTCACAACCCCAACAATCATGCGGCTCACCAACATTCCACATAGAGATCATATCAGCACCCACTTAACAACACACATCAACATCCATACCAAAGCCAAAATGGCCCTTCTCATCCCTCCAATCTCAACTCACCATCATCGGAAGAAAGACTATCAAGGATTGAGACTCTACTTGAAGGCATATGTAAGGAAATCCAAGATAACAAAGTGTTCAAAGAGGAGGTGCGAGCTAATCTCAAAAACCAGGGAGACACCATTCAGAGGCTAGAATTTCAAGTGGGATACCTCTCTGAGAAGATTCCCAAACCTACTGATAGCTTCCCAAGTGACACAGAGAAAAACCCGAGAGGTGAAACAAAGAAAGTAAGATGGAAAGACTGCAAGATGGTCACTACAAGTGATCAAGGGACTGAGGAAGAGCCGAACAAACCATTAGAACAACCTGGAGACATATCAGCAGAGAAACAGGAAGAAGATCACCAAGAAACCAAAATTACACAGAAGGAGCTGTTGAGGCTCTATGCACCTTTTCTCCAAAGACTCAAGGGTGGTGTAGAAAAGAGAATATACTCAAAGTTCCTTGACATATTTGCATCTCTCCATGTGAACATACCATTCATCAAGGCTCTCCAACAAATGCCCTCAAACATTAAGTATATGAAAGAGTTGCTGACCAGGAAAAGCTCACTCAAAGGAGGGCAAACAATAGTGATGAATAAGGAGTGCAGTGCTCTCATTTAACCAGAGTTGCCTACAAAAAGGAAGGACCCAGGGAGTTTTCACATCCCCTGTTCCATAGGAGAAACAATGTTTGACAAAGGACTCTGTGATCTGGGAACAAGCATCAACTTAATGCCTTTATCCCTTATGAAGAAGCTGCAGATCAATGAGCTAATGCCCACAGACGTAGTCATCAGGCTGGCTGACAAAACTCAAAAACAAGCAGTAGGAGTGGTGGAAAATGTGTTGGTAAAGGTTGGGAACTACTTCCTTCCTACAGACTTTGTCATATTGGAAATGGAAGAGAGTCACCTTCACCCAATCATATTGGGAAGACCATTCCTAGCTACAGCCAGAGCGCTCATAGATGTAGAGCGAGGAGAGCTAATATTGAGGATACATGACGAACAACTCGCATTCAATGTCTTCAAACCCTCACAAGAAATAGATCAGGAAAGCAAGGAACCAAGGAAAGAGCACGACAAAGTGCTGGTGGAAGAAACAAGCATTGAATCACAGAGAATCCCTTTGGTTGATGAACAAGATAATCAGCAGCTATCACAGCTCAAGGAAAATCAGGAGGAACCTAAACCACCAGAGTCATATGAGACCAGCAACAAAATTTCTTTGAAAGAAGAGGTCACAAAGAGCAGGGCAACATCAAAAGGAACAAAGAAGAAGGCACCAAGGAGATGGAGGAACAAGAAGATCCCTACAGAGGATTTCTCTCTAGGGGATAAAGTGATCTCAGCTTACTTCCTAGATATCCCACCTCATCTCCCCACCATCCCATCTCAGCTACCTAAAGTTTTCACCATCAACAAAGTTCTCTTCCTAGAACATGTAGAGATCCTTGATGAAGCCAATGGATATAGGTTTACTGCAAGAGGGGAAGATCTGAAGCATTACCAACCACCCTGACAAAGGGCAGAATGTCAAGCTAGTGACGCTAAAGAAGCGCTTCATGGGAGGCAACCCATGTTTTATATGCTTTTAAAAGTAGTTAATAATGCAAGGTTCATGAAGTCCAAATCAACTTTGACATACACTTGACCGAATCTTTCCTGTTTGCAACACATAGTGAAGAACAAGTTTGGTGTTCAAGGCACACTAAGAGAACATGAATGCAATTCATATCATGTCACTCTTAGAACCTTGAACAATTCCTTTTACTCCACATGGCCACAAACTAAGTTTGGTGTCACCAATGTTGCATACATGGACAATCAATTAGTCAGTTGGTTTGTGCTTATGAATAGCACTTAGTCAGTTAACAACAAAAATTTTAAAAAGTAGTTACTCTTTCTTTTCTTTTAAATTTTGCCATTACTTTTCACAAATTCATTAATCACATCCCTTTATTTGTAGGAGAATTGATGGGACAATTGAAGAAGGAGGATTCGGCCACCATAAAAGGAGAGTACTATACACGTGTTTTCAAGGGGGATGCATTGGGAAATGTTGCCATGCAACATTGGAAGAAGAATACGCTTGGAAACTGTTCATACCCTGGGTCGAGCTATCCGACCCGGGATGATCGACGACACAGCGACCGACCTCTTCAGGTCAGACTATCCGACCTCTTCTCAAAAGAGCTCGGCCAATATCCGACCTCTTCACAAAGAGCTTGGCCAAATCGTCAGAAGAGGCCCAAGCAGGCCCAGACGAAGGGACACAGCCCAATCTAAAGGCAGTCAAAGCCTAGAAAGATAAAGGCAATTCGTCAGAAGATAAGATGACCGCACTCAAAGATAAGATAAGATAAGATAAAGAAAACTAACTTATCTTATCTAAGAAGGTCACCCTACACCTCTATAAATACACTGGAGCACCCAGGTATAACTCATACTCTGATTCGACAATAAACCTGTTTAATACCCATGCTAACTTAAGCATTGGAGTTTCTTGCAGGTACCCCCACCCTCCGGTGGCCAAGGATCAGCAGTGCAGCAAGTCCAACAAGTTGGACACAATAGCTCCGGCCGCCACCAGCCAGCCGGACACATCATCTCCGACCAGTACAGAAGATCTCATCCGAGATCGATCTCCAGTTTCAGGTAACCCTTGGAACATTGGCGCCGTTTCCGGGGAACCTGAAAGTCATCCCAAAACCATGGCGGACGGCCATGACAACGACCACGACTCGGATCTGGAGAACAGAACACCGCACAAGAACGCGGACACTATGCTAAAGGATACTCCGGAATCCAACGGGGACAAAAACTCACCAAATCCGGGAGCTATAGAAGCACTTCAAGATCGCTTAAAGCATCTTGAGAAAGAAACCCAGCAACAATGGGAGATCGGAAAGGATCTGCAAAGAGAGGTGCGGCGACATCGAGAACTGGAAGAAAAACTACAACAATTAGAGGCCGACTGATGAGCGGATAATTTATACGCTTTTTGGCATTGTTTTTAGTATGTTTTTAGTAGGATCTAGTTACTTTTAGGGATGTTTTCCTTAGTTTTTATGTTAAATTCACATTTCTGGACTTTACTATGAGTTTGTGTGTTTTTCTGTGATTTCAGGTATTTTCTGGCTGAAATTGAGGGACTTGAGCAGAAATCAGATTCAGAGGTTGAAAAAGGACTGCTGATGCTGTTGGATTCTGACCTCCCTGCACTCAAAGTGGATTTTCTGGAGCTACAGAACTCGAAATGGCACGCTTCCAATTGCGTTGGAAAGTAGACATCCAGGGCTTTCCAGCAATATATAATCGTCCATACTTTGGCCAAGAATTGACGACGTAAACTGGCGTTCAATGCCAGCCTTCTGCCCAAATCTGGCGTCCAGCGCCAGAAAAGGATCCAAAACCAGAGTTGAACGCCCAAACTGGCACAGAAACTGGCGTTCAACTCCGCAAATGGCCTCTGCACGTGCAACACTTAAGCTCAGCCCAAACACACACCAAGTGGGCCCCGGAAGTGGATTTATACATCAAATACTTACTCATGTAAACCCTAGTAGCTAGTTTATTATAAATAGGACCTCTTACTATTGTATTAGGCATCTTTGGTCTCAGTTTTATTCCATTATTCATCTTAGGAGACTATTGATCTCGTTTAGGGGGCTGGCCATCTCGGCCATGCCTGGACCTTTCACTTATGTATTTTCATACGGTAGAGTTTCTACACTCCATAGATTAAGGTGTGGAGCTCTGCTGTTCCTCAAAGATTAATGCAAAGTACTACTGTCTTCTATTCAATTCTTCTTATTTCTCTTCTAAGATATCCATTCGCACCCAAGAACGTGATGAAGGTGATGATTATGTGTGACGCTCATCACCATTCTCCCCTATGAACGCGTGCCTGACAAACACTTCTGTTCTACATGAATTAAGCTAGAATGAGTATCTCTTAGATCTCCTAACCAGAATCTTCGTGGCGTAAGCTAGAATGATGGCGGCATTCAAGAGAATCCGGAAGGTCTAAACCTTGTCTGTGGTATTCCGAGTAGGATTCAATGATTGAATGACTGTGACGAGCTTCAAACTTGCGAGTGTTAGGCGTTAGTGACAGACGCAAAAGGAGGGTGAATCCTATTCCAGCATGATCGAGAACCGACAGATGAATAGCCGTGCCGTGACAGGGTGCGTGAGCATATGATTCACTCAGAGGAGGGGGATGTAGCCACTAACAACGGTGATGCCCTTGCATACAGCCAGCCATGGAAAGGAGTAAGACTGATTGGATGAAGATAGCAGGAAAGCAGAGGTTCAGAGGAACGAAAAGCATCTCCATTCGCTTATCTGAAATCCCTGCCAATGAATCTACATAAGTATCTCTATCCTTTTTATTGTTTATTTTAATCTAATAAAGTATCATGTTTAAATCAGCCTGACTAAGATTTACAAGGTGACCATAGCTTGCTTCAAGCCAACAATCTCTGTGGGATCGACCCTTACTCACGTAAGGTTTATTACTTGGACGACCCAGTGCACTTGCTGGTTAGTTGAACGGAGTTGTGTCCACACATAGTAAAGAGCCATAATAATGATTCCATACAATAACAAAGAGTACTACATTAATGTGATCACAATTTCATGCACCAAGTTTTTGGCGCCGTTGCCGGGGATTGTTCGAGTTTGGACAACTGACGGTTCATCTTGTTGCTCAGATTAGGTAATTTTCTTTTTGTCTTGTTTTCAAAAAATTTTTCAAAAATCTTTCAAAAATTCTTCCTTTGTTTTTGAAAAAAAAAAATTTAAAAAATAAAAATGTTTTCAAAAATATATTTTCCTTTCAGAATTTTTAAGAATGAATTCTAGTGTTTCATGGAGCATGTTGAAGCCTGGCTGGCTGTAAAGCCATGTCTCAATTCTTATACTCAAGAAAAGAGCTTCTTTATCTTTCTTAGCCAATTGGCTGTTGAATGTAAGGAATGTCAGGCGTGTCATGTCTGAGTTACATACTAAAGCTTGGCTGGCTATTAAGCCATGCCTGACCCTTTGATTGGAGCTTTAGAGCATAAGATTCTTGGAATTCATATTAAAAATTTTGGAATCCTTATTTTCTTTTTCAAAATTATTTTTCGAAAAACATAAAATAAAAATCCAAAAAAAATAGAAAATCATAAAAATCAAAAATATTTTTGTGTTTCTTGTTTGAGTCTTGAGTCATATCATAAGTTTGGTGTCACTTGCATATGCATCTTGCATTTTTTCGAAAATATCATGCATTCATAGTGTTCTTCATGATCTTCAAGTTGTTCTTGGTAAGTCTTCTTGTTTGATCTTGATGATTTTTTGTTTTGTGTCTTTTCATGTTTATCATATGCTTGAATTCTTAGTGCGTAAGCATTAAAGAATTCTAAGTTTGGTGTCTTGCATGTTTTCTTTGCATAAAAAATTTTTCAAAAATATGTTTTTGATGTTCATCATAATCTTCATAGTGTTCTTGGTGTTCATCTTGACATTCATAGCATTCTTGCATGCATTCATTGTTTTGATCTAAAAATTTCATGCATTGCATCTTTTTAGTGTTTTTGTCTTGCATCATAAAAATTCAAAAATCAAAAAAATTATCTTTCCCTTTTTCTCTCATCAAATTCGAAAATTTGGATTGACTTTTTCAAAAATTTTTAAAATCAATTTGTGTCTCATGAGTCAAATCAAATTTTCAATTTGAAAATCTTATCTTTTTCAAAATCTTTTTCAAAAATCAAATCTTTTTCAAAATTATTAGTTATTTTTGAAAATTTCAAAAAAATCTTTTTCAAAAATCTTTTTCTTATTTTTATACCAAATTTTCGAAAATAACAATAACAATTAATGTTTTGATTCAAAAATTTCAAGTTTGTTACTTGCTTGTTAAGAAAGATTCAAACTTTGAGTTCTAGAATCATATCTTGTGATTTCTTATGAATCAAGTCATTAATTGTGATTTTAAAAATCAAATCTTTTTCAAAACTAATTTTATCATATCTTTTCAAAAATATCTTCTCATCTTATCTTTTTCAAAAATATCTTTTCAAAATATCTTTTCTAACTTCCTAACTTCTTATCTTTTCAAAATTTGTTTCAACTAACTAACTAACTTTTTGTTTGTTTCTTAACTTTTTCAAAACCACCTAACTAACTCTCTCTCTCTCATTTTTCGAAAATATCTCTCCCCTTTTTCAAAATTTCTTTTTAATTTATTAATTATTTTAATTTTTAAATCTTAATTTTCGAAAATTACTAACACATTTTCAAAAACCAATTTTCAAAAATCACTAACTCCTTTTCAAAAATAATTTTCGAAAATTCCCTCTCTCTCTCTCTCATCCTATTCTATTTATTCATTCATATCCTAACATCTCATCTCACATCTCTTCCATTCGTACAGTTGCATTTCTTCCTTTACATCACATTCTTTGTCTCCCCCTTCTCTTCCACTCACAAAGGGATCCCTATACTGTGGTATAAAGGATCTCTATTATTATTATCATTTTTCTGGCCATTCTTCCTTGTCATATGAGCAGGAGCAAGGATAAGAACATTCTTGAGGAAGCAGATCCAGAACCTGAAAGGACTCTGAAGAGAAAATTAAGAGAAGCTAAAATACAACAATCCAGAGAAAACCTTTCAGAAATTTTTGAACAGGAAGAGGAGATGGCAGCCGAAAATAATAATAATGAAAGGAGGATGCTTGGTGACTTCACTGCACCTAATTCCAATTTACATGGAAGAAGCATCTCCATTCCTGCCATTGGAGCAAACAACTTTGAGCTGAAACCTCAATTAGTTTCTCTGATGCAGCAGAACTGCAAGTTTCATGGACTTCCATCTGAAGATCCTTTTCAGTTCTTAACTGAATTCTTGCAGATATGTGATACTGTTAAGACTAATGGAATAGATCCTGAAGTCTACAGGCTCATGCTTTTCCCTTTTGCTGTAAGAGACAGAGCTAGACTATGGTTGAATTCTCAACCTAAAGACAGCCTGAACTCTTGGGATAAGCTGGTCACGGCTTTCTTAGCCAAGTACTTTCCTCCTCAAAAGCTGAGCAAGCTTAGAGCTGATGTTCAAACCTTCAGACAGAAAGAAGGTGAATCCCTCTATGAAGCTTGGGAAAGATACAAACAATTGACCAAAAAGTGTCCTTCTGACATGCTTTCAGAATGGACCATCCTGGATATATTCTATGATGGTTTATCTGAGCTATCAAAGATGTCACTGGACACTTCTGCAGGTGGATCCATTCACCTAAGGAAAACGCCTGCAGAAGCTCAAGAACTCATTGACATGGTTGCTAATAACCAGTTCATGTACACTTCTGAAAGGAATCCTGTAATTAATGGGACGCCTATGAAGAAGGGAGTTCTTGAGGTTGATACTCTGAATGCCATATTGGCTCAGAATAAAATATTGACTCAGCAAGTCAATATGATCTCTCAGAGTCTGCATGGAATGCAAGCTGCATCCAACAGTACTCAAGAGGCATCTTCTGAAGAAAAAGCCTATGATCCTAAGAACCCTGCAATAGCAGAGGTAAATTACTTAGGTGAACCTTATGGAAACACCTATAACTCAACATGGAGAAATAATCCAAATTTCTCATGGAAGGATCAAAAGCCCCAACAAGGCTTTAATAATGGTGGAAGAAACAGGTTTAGCAATAGCAAGCCTTTTCCATCATCAACTCAGCAACAGACAGAGAACTCTGAACAAAATGCTTCTAATTTAGCAAATCTAGTCTCTGATCTATCTAAGGCCACTGTAAGTTTCATGAATGAGACAAGGTCTTCCATTAGAAATTTGGAAGCACAAGTGGGCCAGCTGAGTAAAAGGATCACTGAAATCCCTCCTAGTACTCTCCCAAGCAATACAGAAGAGAACCCAAAAGGAGAGTGCAAGGCCATTGACATAAGTGCCCTGGCCGAACCTGTGAGGAAAGGAGAGGACGTGAACCCCAAGGAGGAAGACCTCCTGGGACGTCCAGTGATCAATAAGGAGCTTCCCTCTGGGGAACCAAAGGACTCTGAGGCTCATCTAGAGACCATAGAGCTTCCATTGAACCTCCTTTTGCCCTTCATGAGCTCTGATGAATATTCCTCTTCTGAAGAGAACGAGGATGTTACTGAAGAGCAAACTGCCAAGTTTCTTGGTGCAATCATGAAGCTGAATGCCAAATTATTTGGCATTGATACTTGGGAAGTTGAACCTCCCTTGTTTATCAATGAACTAAGTGATCTGGATCAACTGACATTGCCTCAGAAGAGACAGGATCCTGGAAAGTTCATAATCCCTTGTACCATAGGCACCATGATCTTTAAGGCTCTGTGTGACCTTGGTTCAGGAATAAACCTCATGCCCCTCTCTGTAATAGAGAAACTGGGAATCTATGGGGTGCAAGCTGCTAAAATCTCATTAGAGATGGCAGACAGCTCAAGAAGACAGGCTTATGGACAAGTAGAAGATGTATTAGTAAAGGTTGAAGGCCTTTACCTACCTACTGATTTCATAGTCCTGGATACTGGAAAGGAAGAGGATGAATCCATCATCCTAGGAAGACCTTTCCTGGCCACAGCAAGAGCTGTGATTGATGTTGACAGAGGTGAAATAGTCCTTAAATGGAATGAGAACTCCCTTGTATTCAAAACTCAAGGATCTCCCTCTGCAACCATGGAGAGGAAGCTTGAAAAGCTTCTCTCAAAGCAGAGTCAACCAGAGCCCCCACAGTCAAACTCTAAGTTTGGTGTTGGGAGGTCACAACCAAACTCTAAGTTTGGTGTTGAACTCCCATATCCAAACTCTAAGTTTGGTGTTGGAGAGTCTCAACAAAGCTCTGCACATCTGTGAGGCTCCATGAGAGCCCACTGTCAAGCTATTGACATTAAAGAAGCACTTGTTGGGAGGCAACCCAATGTTTATCTAACTCTTATTTTTATTGTTTTTCATGTTTTCTTAGGTTAATGATCATGTGGAGTCACAAAATAAATATAAAAATTGGAAACGGAATCAAAAACAACAGAAGAAAAATCACACCCTGGAGGAGCATCTGTCTGGCGTTCAAACGCCAGAACAGAGCATAGCTCTGGTGCTGAACGCCCAGAATGGGAGCATCCTGGCGCTGAACGCCCAGAACAAGCATAGTTCTGGCGTTCAACGCCAGAAATGGCAGCAAATGGGCGTTGAACGCCCAAAATGGGCACCAACCTGGCGCTGAACGCCCAGAGTTGTGTGCAAGGGCATTTTGCATGCCTAAATTGGTGCAGGGATGTAAATGCCTTGACACCTCAGGATCTGTGGACCCCACAGTATCCCCACCTACCTCATCATCTCTCTTCCCATTCATGATCATCCCTTCTACTTTCCATTTACCACTCACATCCATACACCCACTACCTTCAAAATTTAACATCTCTCTCCCACCCAATCCCACCCATATGGCCGAATACACATTCCCATCCATCTCCTCCATATCTTCTTCATATTCTTCTATTCTTTCTTCTTTTGCTCGAGGGCGAGCAACATTCTAAGTTTGGTGTGGTAAAAGCATAGCTTTTTTGTTTTTTCCATAACCATTGATGGCACCTAAGGCCAGAGAAACCTCTAGAAAGAGGAAAGGGAAGACAAAAGCTTCCATCAAGGGTCTATAGCTCAGTGGTAGAACATTTGACTGCAAATCAAGAGATCCCTGAGATACCTCAGGGGATACATTTTCTTCCACACAATTATTGGAAGCAACTAAGGGTGGAACATCAAGAGCACTCCATCATCCTTCATAAAATCAAGAGAAGATCTAAAAGCAATGAAGGAGGAGCAGCAAAGACAAGGAAGAGACATAGAAGAGCTCAAGGACATCACTAAGGTGGACTCATTCCTTGTTCTTACTTTCTCTGTTTTTCATTTTCTATGTTATGTGCTTATCTATGTTTGTGTCTTCATTACATGATCATTAGTAGTAGTAACTATGTCTTAAAGTTATAAATGTCCTATGAATCCATCACCTCTCTTAAATGAAAAATGTTTTTAATTCAAAAGAACAAGAAGTACATGAGTTTCGAATTTATCCTTGAACTTAGCTTAATTATATTGATGTGGTGACAATGCTTCTTGTTTTCTGAATGTATGCTTGAACAGTGCATATGTCTTTTGAAGTTGTTGTTTAAGAATGTTAAATATGTTGGCTCTTGAAAGAATGATGACTAGGAGACATGTTATTTGATAATCTGAAAAATCATAAAAATGATTCTTGAAGCAAGAAAAAGCAGCAAAGAACAAAGCTTGCAGAAAAAAAAAGAAAAAAAAAGGGGCGAAAAAAAAAATAGAAAAAAAAATAGAAAGAAAAAGAAAAAGCAAGCAGAAAAAGCCAATAACCCTTAAAACCAAAAGGCAAGGGCAAATAAAAAGGATCCCAAGGCTTTGAGCATCAGTGGATAGGAGGGCCTAAAGGAATAAAATCCTGGTCTAAGCGGCTAAACCAAGCTGTCCCTAACCATGTGCTTGTGGCGTGAAGGTGTCAAGTGAAAACTTGAGACTGAGCGGTTAAAGTCAAGGTCCAAAGCAACAAAAGAGTGTGCTTAAGAACCCTGGACACCTCTAATTGAGGACTTTAGCAAAGCTGAGTCACAATCTGAAAAGGTTCACCCAATTATGTGTCTGTGGCATTTATGTATCCAGTGGTAATACTGGAAAACAAAGTGCTTAGGGCCACAGCCAAAACTCATAAAGAAGCTGTGTTCAAGAATCATCATACTGAACTAGGAAAGTCAATAACACTATTCGAAATCTGAAGTTCCTATAGATGCCAATCATTCTAAACTTCAATGGATAAAGTGAGATGCCAAAACTATTCAAGAGGCAAAAAGCTATAAGTCCCGCTCATATGATTGAAGCTCTGTTTCATTGATAGTTTGGAATTTATAGTATATTCTCTTCTTTTTATCTTATTTGATTTTCAGTTGCATGGGGACAAACAAAAATTTAAGTTTGGTGTTGTGATGAGCGGATAATTTATACGCTTTTTGGCATTGTTTTTAGTATGTTTTTAGTAGGATCTAGTTACTTTTAGGGATGTTTTCCTTAGTTTTTATGTTAAATTCACATTTCTGGACTTTACTATGAGTTTGTGTGTTTTTCTGTGATTTCAGGTATTTTCTGGCTGAAATTGAGGGACTTGAGCAGAAATCAGATTCAGAGGTTGAAAAAGGACTGCTGATGCTGTTGGATTCTGACCTCCCTGCACTCTAAGTGGATTTTCTGGAGCTACAGAACTCGAAATGGCACGCTTCTAATTGCGTTGGAAAGTAGACATCCAGGGCTTTCCAGAAATATATAATAGTCCATACTTTGGCCAAGAATTGACAACGTAAACTGGCGTTCAACGCCAGCCTTCTGCCCAAATCTGGCGTCCAGCGCCAGAAAAGGATCCAAAACCAGAGTTGAACGCCCAAACTGGCACAGAAACTGGCGTTCAACTCCGCAAATGGCCTCTGCACGTGCAAGACTTAAGCTCAGCCCAAACACACACCAAGTGGGCCCCGGAAGTGGATTTATACATCAAATACTTACTCATGTAAACCCTAGTAGCTAGTTTATTATAAATAGGACCTCTTACTATTGTATTAGGCATCTTTGGTCTCAGTTTTATTCCATTATTCATCTTAGGAGACTATTGATCTCGTTTAGGGGGCTGGCCATCTCGGCCATGCCTGGACCTTTCACTTATGTATTTTCATACGGTAGAGTTTCTACACTCCATAGATTAAGGTGTGGAGCTCTGCTGTTCCTCAAAGATTAATGCAAAGTACTACTGTTTTCTATTCAATTCTTCTTATTTCTCTTCTAAGATATCCATTCGCACCCAAGAACGTGATGAAGGTGATGATTATGTGTGACGCTCATCACCATTCTCCCCTATGAACGCGTGCCTGACAAACACATCTGTTCTACATGAATTAAGCTAGAATGAGTATCTCTTAGATCTCCTAACCAGAATCTTCGTGGCGTAAGCTAGAATGATGGCGGCATTCAAGAGAATCCGGAAGGTCTAAACCTTGTCTGTGGTATTCCGAGTAGGATTCAATGATTGAATGACTGTGACAAGCTTCAAACTCGCGAGTGTTGGGCGTTAGTGACAGACGCAAAAGGAGGGTGAATCCTATTCCAGCATGATCGAGAACCGACAGATGAATAGCCGTGCCGTGACAGGGTGCGTGAGCATATGATTCACTGAGAGGAGGGGATGTAGCCACTGACAACGGTGATGCCCTTGCATACAGCCAGCCATGGAAAGGAGTAAGACTGATTGGATGAAGATAGCAGGAAAGCAGAGGTTCAGAGGAATGAAAAGCATCTCCATTCGCTTATCTGAAATCCCTGCCAATGCATCTACATAAGTATCTCTATCCCTTTTATTGTTTATTTTAATCTAATAAAGTATCATGTTTAAATCAGCCTGACTGAGATTTACAAGGTGACCATAGCTTGCTTCAAGCCAACAATCTCTGTGGGATCGACCCTTACTCACGTAAGGTTTATTACTTGGATGACCCAGTGCACTTGCTGGTTAGTTGAACGGAGTTGTGTCCACACATAGTAAAGAGCCATAATAATGATTCCATACAATAACAAAGAGTACTACATTAATGTGATCATAATTTCATGCACCACCGACCTCAAATCAAAAGCTACACGGACCACTCCTGAGGAAAATTGACGCAAAGAACAAGATCCGTTCACCAGAGAAATCATGAAGACCAAAATCCCAAAAGATTTCAAGCTCCCAGATATGGTTTTGTATGATGGCACCATAGATTCCAACCATCATCTCAACAATTTCAGAAGCAGAATGTACCTTACCGATGCCTCAGATGCCATTCGCTGCAAAGCTTTTCCAACGACTCTCACGAAAACGGCGATCAGATGGTTCGACAACTTACCTCCGAAGTCCATCTCAAACTTCGACGACCTGGCCAAAAAGTTCCTGGCAAGATTTTCCATCCAGAAAGATAAGGCCAAGCACGCACCCAGCTTACTAGGGATCAAGCAAGGAGATCGGGAGAGCCTCCGCAACTACATGGAAAGATTCAACAAAACATGCATGGACATACAAAGCTTACCAACTGAGGCCGCCATCATGGGGCTCATCAATGGTTTACGAGAGGGACCTTTCAGCCAATCTATATCAAAAAAATATCCTACCTCCTTAGACGAAGTACAGGAGCGAGCAGAAAAATACATCAACATGGAAGAGAACGCTCGGTTGGGAGAAACCTCAAAATTTGGGGCCCCCTACCGAGACAAAGACAAGGACTCTAAAAGGAAAGAAGATCGACAGGGGGAGAAAATAAAAAAATACCATAACTACATTCCTCTCAAGGCATCCCTGGTCGACGTGTACAAAGAAGTCTGCCACACAGAAAAAATCCCCCCAGCGCGACCACTCAAAGGCAAAAGGGGAGGAGAAAACCGGAAGGAATATTGTGAATACCATCGAGTCCGAGGGCACTCCACCAACGAGTGCTTCGACTTGAAAAATATCATAGAAAAATTGGTAAGAGAAGGAAAATTAGACCGATTTCTGGCTACCCGAGATGATGACCAAAGAAAGAGACGAAGAGACGAAGATGATGGACGAGCTGAACGATCACCCCGAACACCAGAAAGACATGTCCACATGATACACGGCAGATTCGCAGGAGGTGGGATCTCCAAATCATCCCGAAAGAGATATCTCAAAGAAGTATATCATGTCGAGGGAAAGGAGGAAGCACCCAACATCCCGGCAATAACATTCACTAAAGAGGACGCATCCGGCATCATCTCGGGACACGACGATCCCATGGTCATCACTATTATACTGGCAAACACCAATTTACACCGCACATTAGTAGACCAAGGGAGTTCTGCCGATATCTTATTCAAAACAGCCTTCGACAAACTCGGCTTAGATGAAAAGGAGCTTAGAGCATACTCGAACAATCTGTTCGGACTAGGAGACACCCCGGTACAACCGCTGGGATATGTATCGCTACACACCACTTTTGGAAAAGGGAACCAATCCAGGACCCTCAAAATAGACTACATTGTGGTCGACGTAAGTTCAGCCTACAATGCTCTAATAGGTCGGACAACACTCAATCAACTCGGCGCAATAGTCTCAACTCCACATCTATGCATGAAATTCCCAACTACAGAGGGGATAGCCACGATAAAAGCAAATCAAAAGATGGCACGTCACTGTTATAACGAGAGCTTAAACCTCAGGGACAGAGGAGAAGAGTTTCATACAATTGAGCTTGGCGGAGCTCATCGATGAAAAGAACTCCGTCCGCACCCAGAAGGTGAAGTAGAGAAGGTTCAGATCGGAGACACCTCGGACAAAACAACTAATATCGGCACGATCCTAAGAGGAGACTCAAAAGAATTACTGATACAATTCTTACGAGATAATGTCGACCTCTTCGCATGGAGAGCCGCAGACATGCCGGGCATAGACCCCAAGCTAATGTGCCACAAGTTGGCAGTATACCCAGGATCTCGGCCGGTGCAGCAGAAGCGAAGAAAACTCGGGGCCAGAACGATCCCAAGCTGTGGAAGAACAAGTACAAGCACTGCTGGAAGCCGGATTTATAAGAGAAGTCAAATATCCACTATGGCTAGGCAACGTCGTCTTGGTGAAAAAGTCGAATGGGAAGTGGCGAATGTGCACCGATTACACCGATCTCAACAAAGCTTGTCCAAAAGATCCATACCCACTCCCAAGTATTGACGCCCTGGTAGATGCTTCCTCAGGATATAAATATCTCTCGTTTATGGATGCATATTCAGGATACAACCAAATTCTCATGTATCCACCAGATCAAGAAAAGATCTCGTTCTTAACACCAAAGGCAAACTACTGCTACATCATGATGCCTTTCGGTCTCAAGAACGCAGGTGCTACTTATCAAAGACTAATGAATAAAGTCTTCTCAGATCACATTGAAAAAATCATGGAAGTTTATGTGGACAACATGTTAATAAAGACACAAAGCGAAGACACACTATTGTCCGACCTGGCTCAAGTGTTCGACACTATAAGGAAGCATAACTTGCGACTCAACCCCGCAAAATGCACCTTCGCAGTTGAAGCAGGCGAATTCTTAGGCTTCATGCTCACACAAAGGGGAATTGAAGCAAATCCAGACAAATGTCAAGCCATACTCAACATGAAGAGCCCAACCTGCATCAAAGAGGTACAGCAACTCAACGGGAGATTAGCCGCCCTATCCCGATTCTTAGCAGGAGCTGCGATAAGATCTCTCCCCTTCTATGCTACTTTAAGAAAGGGAAAACAGTTCGAATGGACGACAGAATGTGAGCAAGCATTCAAAGACTTCAAGGAGTTCTTAGGACGGCCACCTATCTTATCTCGACCACGAGAAGGAGAACCGCTCATATTATATCTCGCAGTAGGGAGTCAGGCAATAGCCTCAGCACTAGTCAGAGAAGACGAAAATGGGCAACAACCCGTCTACTTCATTAGCAAGACACTACAGGGATCCGAGCTGAACTACCAGAAAATAGAAAAATTTGCCTATACTCTTATCCTAACGTCTCGACGACTCCGCCCGTACTTCCAGGCTCACACCATTAAGGTTCGAACTAACCAGCCCATAAAAGGAATATTGCAGAAAACAGATCTAGCAGGCAGAATTCTACAATGGGCAGTTGAGTTGTTAGAGTTTGACATCCAATATAAAGCTCGGACGGCCATCAAATCACAATATCTGGCCGATTTTATCGCAGAATTCATAGATGCCCTAGAAACCCCCACAGAATGGAACCTTTACGTGGACGGTTCTTCAAATAAAACTGGAAGCGGTGCGGGCGTGATAATAGAAAGCAACCAAGGAACCCAGGTTGAGCTCTCCCTCAAGTTCGGGTTCCCGGCCTCAAACAACCAGGCGGAATATGAAGCATTATTAGCTGGTTTGAAGCTGGCTAAAGAAGTCGGAGCTCAAAAACTCAACATTTACAGCGATTCACAAGTGGTTACATCACAAATAACAGGGAGCTACCAAGCCAAAGATCCCACCATGAAAAAGTATTTGGATAAAACCAAGGAACAGCTCGGACAAATAAGGGAGTATAAGATCTGCCACATACCCCACGAACAAAATGCCCGAGCTGACGCACTCTCAAAACTAGCCAGCACCAAACCAGGGGGCAACAATAGAAGCCTCATCCAGGAAATGTTGTAGAACCCGTCAATCTCGGAAGAGGAAAAAGTCTTGACCATAACAAGTCAGGACCAAGGATGGATGATCCCTATAGCCAACTACCTCAGAACAGAAATGCTCCCCACAGAAGAAAAGGAGGTAAAGAGGTTAAAAAGGGAGGCACAATACTACACCATCATAAACAACATCCTGTACAAAAGAGGAATCTCAACACCTTTACTAAAACGTGTGCCAACCTCCAACACAAAGGAAGTGCTAGAAGAAATACACGGCGGTATTTGTGGCAATCGTCTCGGAGCACGAGCTCTCGCCAAAAAAGTACTCCGGACGGGATTTTATTGGCCAACTCTACAGAAGGAAGCCACAGAATTTGTAAAGACATGCCCACAATGTCAGAAACATGCCAACTTTCACATCGCCCCGCCAGAAGAGCTCATCAACGTGACCTCGCCTTGGCCGTTTGCAAAATGGGGACTCGATCTTCTCGGTCCATTCCCACAGGGATCAGGACAAGTTAAATTCCTCATAGTAGGGGTAGATTACTTTACAAAGTAGATCGAGGCAGAGCCCCTGGCCAATGCCACCGCTCAAAGAAGCCGGAAATTCTTATATAGAAACATTGTCACAAGGTTCGGGGTTCCATATTCAATAACCACAGACAATGGCACTCAATTCACAGATGCAGGCTTCAGAAAACTAGTAGCCGACTTGAATATAAAGCACCAGTACACCTCCGTCGAACATCCACAAGCCAATGGGCAGGCCGAAGCTGCTAACAAAGTCATATTGGCCGGATTAAAACGGAGATTACAAGATGCAAAGGGAGCCTGGGCAGAAGAGCTTCCACAGATCCTGTGGGCATATCGAACAACGCCACATTCCACCACGAAGGAATCCCCCTTCCGATTAGCATACGAAATAGAGGTGATGATTCCGGTAGAGATTGAGGAAGGGTCACCCAGAGTAGTTCACTACAATGAGGGAGCAAACTCCCAACTTCGGAGAGAAGAGCTCGACTTGTTACCCGAAATCTAAGAAAGAGCCCGGATCAGGGAAGAAGCTCTAAAACGCCGAATGGCCTCCAGATATAATCAAAAGGTAGTGCCGAGAAGTTTCGCAGAAAATGACCTCATCCTAATCCGAAATGATATCGGAACAACTCGACCAGGAGAGGGAAAGCTGGCAGCAAATTGGAAAGGACCCTACTGAGTGGTAGAAGTACTTGGAAAGGGCTACTACAGACTGTCTGAACTCGACGGACAAGAGCTTCCCAGGTCATGGCACGCCTGCAACCTCAGAAGGTACTACAGTTAGAAAAGATGAAAGATCTCATCATTGGATGCACTCTTTTTCCTGAAAAGGTTTTTTAATGAGGCACCAAGTTGAGACTCAGACAAATCCCATATGTATATATTTGCATTTTTCCTTTAAATAGAATATATTTTAAATATTCTACAAAGATTTCAAGACGCATTAATCTGAAGTATCCATTGTCCGATTATAAAGCAACAGATCGGCAGAAAGTGAAAAACAATTTTCACTGCACAATCATGATAAAGACAACCGTCCGATAAAGGTGAAAACGCGATTCACCCAAAGGACGATCTAGAGACGACAACCACTTTCTACAAATCGGCAAAGATGAACACAGAATAATGTAAGAAGTTATCGAAAGTGATCTAAAAAAGAACCTGACGAGGTCTTACGGATTGCTAAAATAATAACTTAAAGACTGGCCGACGTTAAGAAGTCGGACCAAGTCAAACCAAGTTATAAGTAAACCCTGGAAAGAGGTCTGGCCAACCCTATTAAAGAGGATTACTTTAACTTAGAAGGGCTCGACGTAACAAAGTCAGCCCAAAATGAAAAAGTTATACAAGTAGTCCCTGAAAGAGACCTGACAAAGGTCCAAGAAAGAGGACTACAAAAATAACTTAAAGGAGACCGATATAATGAAGTCGGACTCTTACTACTAAAAAGTTATAAAAGTAATCCCTGAAAGAGACCTGACAAAGGTCCAAGAAAGAGGACTACAAAAATAACTTAAAGGAGACCGATATAACGAAGTCGGACTCTTACTACTAAAAAGTTATAAAAGTAATCCCTGAAAGAGACCTGACAAAGGTTCAAGAAAGAGGACTACAAAAATAACTTAAAGGAGACCGATATAACGAAGTCGGACTCTTACTACTAAAAAAGTTATACAAGTAGTCCCTGAAAGAGACCTGACAAAGGTCCAAGAAAGAGGACTACAAAAATAACTTAAAGGAGACCGATATAACGAAGTCGGACTCTTACCACTAAAAAAGTTATAAAAGTAATCCCTGAAAGAGATCTGACAAAGATCCAAGAGAGAGGATTATAAAAATAACTTAAAGGAGACCGATATAACGAAGTCGGACTCCTACTATGATAAAGATCCCTGAAAGAGATCTGACAAAGATCCAAAAAAGAGGATTATAAAAAACGGCTTACTTAAAGAAATCGGTTATGGATCGTCAGAAATACAAGCAAGAACGAACCAAAAATCAAAGTTGGACCTACAACCACAAAGGATTCAAGCTACAAAGTATAAAGCAAACCAATAAAGGTTAAGTCGCAAGGTTCCAATATTCACAGAAAAAGAGATACCAAGTCAAGCACAAAAAAGCCTGATATCATCCACAAGGTTATAAAAGCCTCGGAGGCCACCAAAACCTACCTTAAAAAAGCTAAAGCAAGCTACCCTTTGTTTTTTATAAAAAACAAAAGTTGCTAAGCAAGCAACGGAAAAGTATCAGCAGTTAACGAAACATAAAGAGTTAAAAAAGCCCACAAGCCGGGCCAACTACATATCCAGAATAAAATAAAATAAAAGCTAAGGGTCAGAAGACTTTTTAGCAGCATCAGCCCGAGGAGACGGAGGGCGAGTCTGGAGAGGAACGACATCTACAGTACCGTCATCCCAGTTCAAGATCTGGCAGTCAGGATCAGAAGCGGGAGGACCAACCTCGGCAGGGACAGTAGAAGTCGACACCTTGGTAGAGGCTACAGGGGGAGGATCGACATTAGCCTCATCCTCGTCATCAGGGACAACCTTACCATCCTTGACAACGTTCTCCAAGCTAAAGAGGGTCAGGTCGGCCTCGGGAGCAATAAACCGAACTTGTTCCTTCAGGTTCTCATAGGCAGCAGTTACACTGCCAACAAGATGACCTTGGAGTTCGGAATAATTAGCCCGGGCATTCTCCAACTCTTCTCTCAGACGCAACACCTCCCGGTAAGACGTCACATAACTGTCCTTATGTCGCAGAGCCGTGTCCTCGGCCAGTCTCAGAGAACCAGCCAGAGAAGTAGAACTAGCTTTTTCATTCTCCAAGTCTTTTTCCAACTTGGCCACCCTTACTTCAAGCTCCTCCTTCAAGCCCTTCATCCGATCAAACTCCTGTTTGGCCTCCTCCATAAAAGCTTTAGTGGCATGGAGAGGAAGACTTTGAGCAGTTCGATATAGGGCCGCCCCCATGTGTGCCAACTTGATACCACTCCGGGTGATATAATCCAAATGATGAAGAAGCGACACGTCGTCCATAGAAAGAACACCATAAGGGCCAATTTGTTGATCTACAAACTCAACCGCATCAAAGTCAGGAGCATCAAGGTTTAAAGGCTCAATTGTTTTTTGCTTTTTACTAGGAAGGGCACCGGAAGCTGCAACAGAAGATTATGGAGGATCGACCAGATGGACCCGAGGAGTAGGAATTGCTTTCCTCAGCCCGGGAGAACTCGATATAGGAGGTTTAACTGGAGGCTGAAAAGATCCTTCTCCGGCCGCCTTGGCCGAGATGTTTAAAGCAGCGGTCGCCTTCTTCGCCTTCTTATAGGCCCTCATAGAATCATTATTCTTCGACATCTCTGAAAAACACAAAAATCAAAGACAAGTTACAACACAGGAGAAGCAAAGCTCGGGAGCAAGTATAAAAACAAATCAGACAGTACCCAAAGCAGCCCGAACCAAAGATGGATCACTCAAAAATCTCTTCGTGTCCAGATGGGGAGGCTTCCCCCACAAATCTTCAAGAACAACTACAAAGGCCCGCACAACCTCACTAAGCATTTTCCATGTGTAACGTGGCACTCTTACATTCTTTTGCCACTCCAGAGGAAAAGCAGGCTCATCATTTTCATCAAGAAAAAAGGGGCAAACCCCCTCAATGGCACGGACTCGGAAGAAATAGTTCTTAAAATCTTTAAACGACTCATCATACATGGCAAAAACTTTATGCCCCTGGGCCGACCTAAAAGAAACCCAGGAAGCTTTCTTTTTGGAGGAACCTCCAGGTTTGGCCGAGACAAAAAGATAAAGGAAAAGAGTTTCAGAAGGTGTTATGTCCAACTCCTGACAAAGAAGTTGAAATATTTTGATAAAACCTCAGGAGTTTGGATGAAGCCGGGACAGAGCAATATTGCAGGACCACAACAAGTCAGTTTCAAAAGCAGTAAAAGGGAAAGTAACGTTTAATTGGCTGAAGAAGTATTCATAAGCATAGAAAGAGGGACGCTCCCCCTCGACGGAAGTCGGAAAACAAACTCTCTCATCAGAATCAGGAGCAACAAGCTCATAATCACCCTCGCGGGCACTGTTATCACAAATCCTATGGCGCTTCCTCAGCTCTGTGCAAAATTCAGCATCCACAATAGAAACACACAACAAAACAAGGGAGTCCAGCCAATCGGACATCCCCTCGGGAACTCTGGAAGACATCTCTACAATGTTATTGCGAGAGGACATGAGGCCAACTAATCCTACAAGTAAGAAAAGAAGATGGGATTACTAAAAACATCTCGGACAAGGGAGAAAACAACTCAATACGATGCAGGTGAACACACAGGGGGCATCCTTTGGAGGCAATAACAAAGCAAGGTTTCCAGGAAAATCTACAGCTCCCACCCCAGCATTTTTCAAACAAGAAAAAGACTTTAAACAGCAAGTAGTGTCAAAAGAAAAAATCATCACAATCTATCAGCAAAAGCATTCCCAAAATCAAATACACTAAGAAGAAAACCATCAAAGGTGCGAACTTTTTCAAAATCAGGCAAAGCAACCGTCGAATAAAGCAAGAAACAGATACGGGTTTTTTCTGGATAAACGGCATCAGAACGGAAACAACAAAGAACATGCAAAACCCTAAAAGCATTAAGCAAAGGCAAAAAAGGACCATGCAGAAAATGAAGAAACTCCCAGAACGCACAACAATAGGGCATAACAAAATAAAAGATCCAAACTTTCTCAGAAGAAAGGGTCAAAATCAAAGCAAAACAAGGAAACGGGACTAACCTGGAGACGATGAGAAACTTCGAGGAGAAAGACGGAAGCGCAGAAATAAAAGCTACCCAAGAAAATCACCAAGCAACGCCGCAACGCAGGGAAGCAGAAGAAAAAAATGAAAAACAGAGAGCAAAGAGAGCAGAGAAAGAAGTTACGAAAAGGGCGAAGGAGAGAAACCTTTTTTGGGGTTTTCAAAAATCAAAAATGAAAGAGCCAAAGGGAAACGGGGCAATTAATGACAAAATTAATGAAAGCATTAAACCCTTGCACGTTCCCAAAATGCCGATATAAAAGCGTGCGCTTTTAGAGGAAACGTTCTACATTCTAAAGCTGTTTCAAAGGAATCGACAAAAATGCTTGAGTTCGGCCTCACTAGACCGAAGTCAAAGAACTCAACCTCAGAAGAAGACCGAGCTCAAGCAGGGGCACTGTTCATACCCTGGGTCGAGCTATCCGACCCGGGATGATCGGCGACACAGTGACCGACCTCTTCAGGTCAGACTATCCGACCTCTTCTCAAAAGAGCTCGGCCAATATCCGACCTCTTCACAAAGAGCTTGGCCAAATCGCCATAAAAGGCCCAAGCAGGCCCAGACGAAGGGACACAGCCCAATCTAAAGGCAGTCAAAGCCTAGAAAGATAAAGGCGGTTCCTCAGAAGATAAGATGACCTCACTCAAAGATAAGATAAGATAAGATAAAGATAACTAACTTATCTTATCTAAGAAGGTCACCCTACACCTCTATAAATACACTGGAGCACCCAGGTATAACTCATACTCTGATTCGACAATAAACCTGTTTAATACCCATGCTAACTTAAGCATCGGAGTTTCTTGCAGGTAACCCCACCCTCCGGTGGCCAAGGATCAACAGTGCAGCAAGTCCAACAAGTCGGACACAACAGCTCCGGCCGCCACCAGCCAGCCGGACACGTCATCTCTGACCAGTACAGAAGATCTCATCCGAGATCGACCTCCAGTTTCAGGTAACCCTCGGAACAGAAACTGAACCAACCCCCCTTCATAAAGTTGATAATCCTTGTGCTCATCCCATGATAAACCCCATCCATTCATCACACACCCACTCCATCAATCCACACCTTTCATATACTCACCATTTCTCTATATAAGAGACTCTTATTCCATACTCCTTTCACATTCCAATTTCCATCCCTTACACTTTCCATTTTCAGCACCCAACTCCTTTTAACCCATCTTAACCGGCCGAAGTTCATTATCCACACCCTTTACACCTTCACATCTCAAAAGTCACTTATGGCATCATCAAGCTCCAAGAGGCAAAAGAGGAAGGAACCGGTAGAGAGCACCCCTTTCGATGAAGGGAGATTCAAAACTGCATTCCATGAACTCGAATTTGAACGGATAAAGCTCAAAAAGATATTGCCTGAGTTAACATTCCAGTTCAATGAGGATGAGTTCCCACAGATTCGAGAGAAGATTGAACAAAGAGGTTGGCTAAGGCTCACGAACCCAGAAGCAAAGATAAATGCAAACCTCATCAAAGAGTTCTATGCAAATATGGTCAGAGAAGACAAAACCAAGGCCCCTACCTTCAAAAGTTACATGAGAGGAACAGAGGTGGACTTCAGCCCCAATGCCATAACAAGGACTCTTCAGCTGAAATCGCCACATTTTGATGAGCCCAGTTATCATGTGAGAATAAGTAATGGCCCCGACAATGATGAACTTGAAGAAATTGTGAATGACATGTGTGTTATAGGATCTGACTGGGAAAGATATTCGGATAGGAGACCCCGATTCATCAGCAGAGGAGACCTTATCCCGGAAGCCAAAGGATGGTTTGAGCTCGTGAGGAGATCTATCCTCCCAGCCGTGAACAATTCTGAGGTTAACACTACTCGAGCTACTATGGTACATTGCTTAATAAAGGGTGGAGGCATCAATGTGCACGAGATTATAGCTGAGGGGATTCAAGAGTCAGTCAAGAAGAATGATCCAGGTGCTAGACTTTGGTACCCCAGCACCATCCTTAGACTGTGCACGAAAGCCAAGGTAGTCTTCGAGGACAGCAATCCAAGTTGGGTGAACCCTGGAAGGTCAGTCACGCTACAGTGAATAACTTATGTGGCACCCGCCCAACAACAAAGAAGACCTCAAATAGGGAAAAGAACAGCACAAGAGGGACCTCACCGAGAAGAATCTCATCAAGAAGAATACCAGCAAGAAGAGTATTATGATTCCAACCAACATCAACTTAAATCACATTCACGGAGCCATTGAGGAGCTAGCAAGGAGTTATATGGAGGGACAAGAACAACAACTGCACATTCAAGCCCAAAAGATGGATCGTCAAGAAGAACTGCTTTCTAATTGGATGAATCAACAAGGGGAGTGGCACAAATAGCAAATGGAACACTACTCCCAGCTCACTCAAGCCATCAATCAAGTGACTGAAAGGCAAGAGCGTCAAGACAAACGCCTTCAAGAACTCAACCAACGACAGCTAGCTCAGACGAAGGCATTCAATGAGTTCAGCGTATTGAATGAAGGACGGCAACTACATAGGGAGGAGTTCAACATAAACACTCAAGCCAAGTTGAACTATATGTCTGGTCATATGCATAATCTGCACTCTGCAATCCCTAGGTATGATAAAGTCCAAAAAGAGCTAACAGAACAAGAGGAAAGGAAGGTGAAACAGCAGAAGGAAACATTGAAAAAGAAGATGGAAGATGCTGGCTTTTGGAAAAAGTTGATTGGAAAAGGAAAGGGAAGTGGGAGTTCAAGCACTCAAGAAAAACACAAAGAGGACAAACAAGAGGGAGAGCATGAGCAATCCCATGAGTAAAAGGTGGTGGAGTTCCCTCATTATCCCATCTTTTTCAAGTTTTAAATAAGGAAAATCATGTATGAGATAGAACATGCTTCCATAGTAGCTTAGGAATTTTCAATTATGTCTTTAGTATTTTCATTGCTTAGGTCATATGTGTGCTGGTTCAAGTTACCTGTCTTCATTTTCACCTTGCTTACTTGTATGCTTGTCCCTTGAGTCAAATAAAAAGAGATGTTATGAAAGACCAGAGTGATGATCAATTGTGGAGTAGGTTCTTAAGTTTGTGGTGTAGTAATCACTTAGCTAAGTTGGTTCACCAACAAGGTAGGAAGGCAACTATCTGTCCTGAATCATATGCTTGAAACACACCCCATGAGACTAGCTAAATAATAAGATCCTAATAAGAAAAAAGAAAAGAACAATAAGAGTTGAAAAAGAAAGAAAAGTAATAAAGAATAAGGCTAGGCACCAAGGGCTTGAATCTTGAGGGATATATCTGTGGTGCTCTTGTACCAAGGATCTGCTTGGATGAATAAGTTCTTAGGAGTGCTTCATCACTTGGTAACTTGGGTTAACTAACCCGGGATTATCAACTGAAAATCCACTATCAAAAGCAACCTTGCTACAGAACATTTAGTAACCCAAAGAGGTGCTGGACACCAAGGCCTCAAGGAAAGAAAATAACAAACCATGTGTCTGTGGTGTGCATGTATGGGGGAGAGACTTGATGGAGTAAGTCCTTAGGGGTGTCTCAACACCTAGCACCTTGAACCAACTGGTTCGGGAGTGTTGGCTGAAAGCTTATTTTAAAGAGTCGCCCCCTGACAGAGCACTTAGCCTAAGGATGCAATAAACCTTGAAAAGACAAAGGGGTCAACAAATAAAAGTCTAAAAGGGTGCAATCAAGTGAGTACTCCAGAGCATGATAAAGGTTTGAAAGCCAGTAAAGGAATGAACCAAAGTTGCTATGCATGAAACCCTATAAAACCAAGGACATGACTTCCACAATAATGATTCATTTCTCTTGTCATTTCATTCATCATTCTCTTGTTCCAGTACTTGCATAGGGACAAGCAAGCTTTAAGTTTGGTGTTGTGATGCCAGGGCATTTTGGCCAGTTTCACTGACCTTTTCTTTACTGTTTTAGGGTAGTTTCATGCATTTTCTTAGGAAATAAGCAAGTTTTGGGTAGAATTACACTTACATCTTGATTCAAACAAACATTGTGAATTTTATATGATTTCATGAGAATTATGCATGAATTTAATGACAAATTGGATGATGCATGACTCATAACTTAGATTAGAGCTTTGATGCACTTTATTTGCTTGATTTCAGGACAAAGGAAGCAAGGAAAAGCCACGTTAGTAGCCACGTTAGTCTAACTAATGTGACCACTAACGTGGAATGGGAGCTAGCTTGCAACGTTAATGAGAAAAGTAATCGCCAATAACATCTTCGAAGCCATCATAGCCCACGTTAATTACCACATTAACTACATTAACGTGGTAGTTAACGGGGAAGAAAAGGAAGCTCCAAGAGTTAGTGGTAAAAGTAAGTGCCACTAACGCTCCCAAAGGGCAATTGGCCACGTTAAGAGTCACGTTAACTCAGTTAACGTGAACTCTAACGTGAAAGAGGAAGATAATGCCAACGTTAGTGACACTCACATTTGTCACTAACGTTAGACTAAGCCCATATTGGCTACGTTAAAAGCCACGTTAACTTGGTTAACGTGAACTCTAACGTGGAAGGAGCAAGGAATTACCAACGTTAATGACACTCACTTTTGTCACTAACGTTGGACTAAGCCACTATGAGCCACGTTAGTTACCACGTTAAGTGCATTAACGTGGAAGCTAACGTGGAGGAAAGAATTGATGAGCCAACGTTAGTGACACTCACCTTTGTCACTAACGTTGGAGATGGCAATCACCACCACGTTAGTAGCCACGTTAAGACAATTAACGTGGGGTACTAACGTGAGAAGGGGCGTTTGGAGCGTTAGTGACAAAGGTAAGTGTCACTAACGCTCTCGAGGCTAAGGTATGCCCACGTTAAGAGCCACGTTAGTTATACTAACGTGGACTCTAACGTGAGAAAAAGGGGCTAAGGGCAACGTTATTGGCAAAGGTAAACGCCAATAACGCTCGCGATGGACCAAGAGGCAACGTTAGTGGTCACGTTAGTGCCACTAACGTTGAAGTTAACGTAACTCATCTTGGGCTAGGAACGTTAGTGCAAAAGGTGATCGTCACTAATGTTCTCGAACCCACATTTTCACTTAACGTTAACGCCACTAACGTCCTAGCCAAAGTCCATGCCTACTTCATACTTTCTCTGCAAGTAAAGCTGAGCCCACTGAAGATTCCAAACTGCTTCAACTTAAGATCCAAAGGCCCATATCCAAGACTTGAAGAGCCAACTGGAAGATCAGAAGAGTAGTATATATAGGAGTAGTTTTAAACTAGAGAAGAGCTTTTGGATTGAGAGGACTACTCTCTGTATAATTTTACTTTCTCTGCAACTTCTAGTTTTACTTTCAAAATGCATTCTCCATCTTTGTTTTCCATTCCCAGAGCCATGAACAACTAAACCTCTTTCATTGGGTTAGGGAGCTCTATTGTAATTTGATGGATCAATAATAGTTTTCATTATTCTTCCCCTTTTTTTGTCTTGATTTTACTAGAAAGCTTTCAATCTTCATCCAATTGGGTAGTTATCTTGGAAAAGAAACTATTCATACTTGGATCTCTTCGGAACCTTGGAAGAAGAATGAAGGAATCATTCTAGAAATGCTTTCTCATGTTAGACCAAATTGGGGGTTGGGCGGATATGGTGACATATAATTATCCCAATACTTTAATTTGGAAATACATGTGGTACAATCAGTGACCATACTTCATCTCTTCTCATGAGCAATTAGACCAAGGAATTGGCTATTGATCAAGATTTGAGAGATTGAATTACCAAGGAATTGGAATTTAATCACTTAAGATTGCCAAGGAGATCAATGAATGCATTGATTGAGGAAGAGATGAAAATGAACTTGATCCGGAGAATGCAACATCTCCTAAGCCCAATGAATCCCTCATTTCTGATCTTACCCATTCTCTTTAATTTCTGCAATTTACTTTCATGCTAAATTCCCCATTCCCCATTTAAGATTCTGCAATTTACCTTCCGCCATTTACATTCAGCTCTTTATTTCCACTATTTACATTTTCTGTTATTTACTTTCCGCCATTTAATTTCTTGCAATTCTCACATCAAATTCTGCTTAGCTCAACTAGAACATTCCTCTAATTAAAGTTGATTGACCAATCAATCCCTGTGGGATTCAACCTCACTCTATTATGAGTTTTTACTTGACGACAATTCGGTATACTTGTTGAGGGAAATTGTTGAGAGACAAGTTTTCGTGCATCACTTGAGGCACAGTTAAGGTAAGGATCCTTAATCCCTAGTGAATCCCTTAATTGATTGTAATTGAGAATTGAGTTTATGTGTATGGATGTGGTATTATGTGTTAGATAGTTTATAAATGGATTTGGAACACAATTGAAAAGGGTGGAAGCTTGAGTGTGAGCTTTGGGTGCTGAATTGTAGCGGTGGAGATTTGGATCTTGCCTAATTCAGTTGTCTTTGGGTTATACGAGGAAATCGGCCAAGGTATGGTTTTGGTTTCTCGTATTTAATATATAATATTTCGTGGAAACTTAGGTTAGATGACTATAGGATAAGATGAATATGTGCTTGGGGCATGTTTAATGATTTTAGTTGTCTATATATATTAAAATGATGAGGTATTGCTAGATTGATGATTTATTGATGTGAATGTGGTTCGTGTTGGTAAAATCGATTCATGAATAATGATTTTGATGTTAATGAATGAGGATTATAAATGTGAACATATGGATGTTGATAAATTGACAATTGTGGTTGTATATTTGAGGATTTGTGGAGTGAAGTGGTTTAAATTGAGGCAAGGTTGGTTTTTATTGAATATGGAGTTGTGTTGGGTAAGTTTGGATTCATTTTGAAATGTAGGATTATGGTTTTGGTAAAGTAAATTGGTGAAATAGAGGTTTAGAAGTCTTTGGTAAAAACTTGATTTTTGGCCGAATTTCGGTGAGTTATAACTCAGCTTCTGGACCCCCAAATGGTTTCAAATTTGTTCCATAAGAAAATTGCGTCTGTGAATTTAACGCCATTCAAAGAAGGAAGAAAAAACGATTTAAAACAAAAAAGTTATGCGCGTCAAAAGTTTGGAGTGCAAAGTTGAAAATTCTGCAGCATTCAGCATTTTTGCTATTTTGCATAACTCGCGTACGCGACCACCTGCATGCGACGCGACCAACCTTTTCGGGTTGGGTATCTCGCGTACGCGAGCAGGGTGCTTGCGTACGCGAGCATAGAAAATTGTACTCCCACGCGTACGCTTGACCTTTCAAAAATGCACTCCCACGCGTACGCGTGACCCTGGTTTTCGGCAAATTAGATTTTTGTGATTTTAACAAGCTTTTAAACCTCTAAACCTCTATTCTACACCCTATGACCCTAGAACTGAGTTGTAAGGATAGTTAAGAGGATTTGAGCTAGGAAGGTGAGGCAACTTGAAAGTGAAGGATGATTTAGAGTAACTGAATTGAGATGTTAATTATGAGATTGGGGATGACTGTGTGAGGTTGAAATGGTCGTGATGTGTGTGTGGTCAGAATGGTCGAGATGTGTGTGTGGCCAGAATGGTTGAGAAGTCAAGGTTTGGGTGCGATCCCGCTTGCTTGTTTATTTTAAAATGTATTCGGATGGCAAGTTAAGGACGGAAGTTCCCTCTCTTGTCGTGATGGGGATGTGGGGAAGGTGGAAAGGCACTTTCCTTCGTATTATTTCCCCCACATTCTTCTATGGTTGCAAGGTTGAAGGGCACGCTCCTTCAATGTTGAAAGGCACTCTCCTTCGTTTATGATCCTCCTGGAGATGAGAAACCTAGAGACAAATGTCTGGGTTAGTGAAAGAACTGAAGATTGATGGTTTAGAAGTTATAGTAAACTCTCGTTGCAAGTATAGTTACTAAACCAAGCAATCAACCTTTCTTACAAACGTTTTGGTTGTCCGAAGTAACAAACCCCTTTAAAATTGATAACCGAGTATTTAAACCTCGGGTCGTCTTCTCAAGGAATTGCAGGGAAGTATGTTCTTATTATTGGTTATGAGTCTTGTAAATTGGGGGTTTTGAAAGTAAGGAAGAAGTATGTTGAATGATAAGAAGAATAAAATAAATAAATAACTATAAAATAGACTCTTGGCAAGGTATGAAAACTGAAAGTCCTGTCCTGGTTATCCTTATCAATTGTAATGAGAATTGGATTTTTCTCCCACTTTGTTAACCTCTAACTATGAAGGTAAGTTAAGTGAATGAATTAATTTTTATTCCTCAGGTCCTAGTCTTTCCTTGGGAAAAGTCAGAGTTATTGGAATTCGAATTAATTCTTGAAGAATTCCAATTTTCAATCAATAATGAGTTTGATAACTCAAGAGTCACCAATTATTTAACCAAAGCCAAAAGGGAAAATATCTAAATTAAATTAAAAGCATTCATATAAATAAAGCAAAGCAAAATTAAATCTGAAAATACCTCGAATTGCATTCACAAAAGAAATTAATCTAACATGTATATTCATAAATTAAATTGGAAAAATAAATAAAAAAAATATTGAACCTGTGATTGCAAAAGATGAAATAATCATAAAGTGAAAAGAATCCTAATTCTAAATCCTAAGAGAGAGGAGAGAACCTCTCTCTCTAAAAACTACATCTAAAACTAAAATTGTGAATTATAAGAGCTTGTTTTTTTCTGAATGAATGGATTCCCCCACTTTATAGCCTCTAATCTGTGTTTCTGGGCCGAAAACTGGGTCAAAAACAGCCCAGAAATCGCTGGAGAAGAAATCTGCCACGCTAATTTTCGTCACTGCGACGCGTCCGCGTGGAGCACGCGTTCGCATCATCTAACATTACAGAAACTATGGCAGAAGCCCTGGACGTTAGCTTTCCAACGCAACTAGAACCGCGTCATTTGGACTTCTGTAGCTAAAGTTATAGCCGTTTGAGTGCGAAGAGGTCAAGCTGGACAGGTTAGCAATTTCTCCAACTTCTTGTATTCCTTCCACTTTTGCATGCTTCCTTTCCATTCTCTGAGCCATTCCTGTCCTGTAATCTCTGAAATCACTTAACACACATATCAAGGCATCTAATGGTAATAAGAGAGGATTAAACATAGGGAACTTAAGGCTAAAGAAGCATGTTTTCAATCAAAGCACATAATTAGGAAGGCAAATGTAAAACCATGCAAATAGTATGAATAAGTGGGTAAAGAGTTGATAAAAACCACTCAATTGAGCACAAGATAAACCATGAAATAGTGGTTTATCAACCTCCCCAGACTTAAACATTAGCATGTCCTCATGCTAAGCTCAAGAGAAGCTATAAAAGATGAAGAGGAATGGTAGATTAATATGAAATGCAGCCTATCTATATGAATGCAACTACATGCAAAATATTTCTACCTACTTAGTTAAAAGTAAACAAATCTTTCAAGAAGAAATATGAACTGGATTTCACTAATTCAAATCATGAAAATGATGTACAAATAGACTTGCAAGAAGAAAATACCTCATGAAAGCAGGGAGCAAGGGATTGAGCATCGAACCCTCACTGGTAGTGTATACACTCTAATCACTCAAGTGTTTAAGGTTCGATTCTCTCAATTCTCTACTAACCTTGCTTTCTAAGGCTTGCTCTTCATCTAACAATCAACATAAATTTAATGCACAGATACACATATCAAGAGGTCTTTTAAGGGTTGTAATGGGGTTAGGGTCAAGGTAGGATTGTATTTGGCCAAGTGGACTAAAATCTGAATCCTTAATTAACTTAAACTTATCCCACCTAACTTAAGACAATCCATGTAATTACAATGCAAAATCTAACTACCCATTAACTATGTTTTCCACATATTCATGCATTCTACTTTCAAGTATAGTACATATGCATTGCTTTCACCACTTACTTTGGGGAATTTTGTCCCCTTTTTGCTTAATTGCTCTTTTTTTTTCTTTTCTTTTTCTCACTTTTTTATATATATATATTTTTTTCTTTTATTTTTCTCAATGCATATGATTAAATTATTGGATGCATGAATCATGTCCTAAACATTTTTTTTCACATTTTCAGAAAATTCTAACATACTCAATTCTCAAACCAATTGTTTCCAAATTCAGTTTTCCCCATACTTAATTCATGAGCACTCTCACTAGTCTAAGCTAACCAAGGATTCAAATTAAGGACATTATTGTTTTTCGCTTAGAGTTAATGATGTGCTAAAGTAAAGAACAAAGGGGTATAATAGGCTCAACATTGGTTTGCAAAGAATAATGAAAGGTAAGGCCATATGGGTATGTAAGCTCAGTGAAACAAAAGCCTCAATCATATAAGTGCATGCATACATCAAACCATGGAAAAGAATTAAGCAAGACAAAGATCACAATTTTAGAGAGAAAAATACACACTAAAACAAAATTTTGGTTGATAAAATGCAACCAATTCAAATAGGCTCAAAATTCTTACAAGTTTTGTGTGTTCGAGCTCTAAACCATGTTCCAGTATAATATTTCTTCAAACAAGTGTAACATTAAATTTTATTCAAATTAGTGAAATGCTCTAAAAGGTTTCTTGAAAAAGAAAATATTACTTCAACTAAGTGGTAAAATATGCACAAAATCAAATAATCATGCAATCAAACATGCAAATGCAACAACTAACAAGGAAAATAAACCATTGGTGTTGAGATAGAAGAGTAACTAACCCATGGAGATCGGTATCGACCTCCCCACACTTAGAGATTGCACCGTCCTCGGTGCATGCTAAGATGTGTCAGTGGACGGGTTGCTTCAACTGATGCTCTTCTCCAAGGATTGTGCAGATGGAGTTGGTTGTCTCCCCATGTAAACATCTTCCAGTTTCCTTCCGGGGGGCCGTCCTGAAAGAAAAAAGGGAAGAAAAGTAACCCAGAAATAAAGATAAGAAAATAAATGAAATATGGGTTGGTTAATGCCAAATGATAAGGGTCTCATTTACATGGAAGCTTCAACATGTAAGTGAGAAAATAGTAGAAGTACATGGCAAATCAAGAGTGCAAAAATTTGCAACAATAGGGAAGAGAGTGTGGGTAAGGAGAGATAATATAAATTCATGTCAATGCAAAAGTAATACAGGTATAAAAGATTGGCATTGATTTAAATAATATTACCTAACCAGAATAAAACAAGTCACTAAGCACCCAAAATAATTCAAGAGAAGATGCAATAGTTAAATAAGAAAATTTTAACACCAAAGGAAAAATAATGAATTTAGAAAAGAAAATAAAAAAAATATGCATAAAATTAAAATGCAATGAATGAAATATGCAAATAAATTAAGTAAAATAAAATGAAAGATAAGAAGAATGGGAAGGGAAAGAAGGGAAGAAGAGGTAAGTAAGAAAGGAGGGAGGAAAAATTAGGATTGGGGAAGAAAAGATAAGATTTTTGGCAGATTAGGTTAAGCTGTGCGGCGCAAGCGACGCGGACGCGTGGGGCACGCGGTCGCGTGACTTGCACTTATACGGATTGACGCGGTCGCGTCGGTCACGCGGCCGCGTGACACAGTTTATGCTACTGGCGCGAGGGCAGCCTCGCGCTCGCACAACTCTCTGCTCGAAACTTAGTATTGCCAAAATCTAAGGTGACGCGGTCGCGTGATCGACGCAATCGCGTGAGTGGCCATTATGGGGGTATGACGCGGACGCGTGAGCCATGCGTCTGCGTGGTAGGGTTTGTGCGTTCAGCACCAGTCTAGCACCACTCTTGCACAACTTTCGATCGTGCACCCTTTTTTACGTCGAATTTCAGGTCACGCGGCCGCGTGAGTGACGCGGACGCGTGAGAGGCATGTTTCCCATTTGACGTGGACGCGTCAGCGACGCGGTCGCATGGGATGATTTGTGCCAAAGGCACGCCTCCAGCCACGCTCTCGCGTGACTCTCTGTTCACTTTTCTTTTCTTCCAAACGCACTAGTGACGCGGACGCGTCAGCGACGCTGCCGCGTCGCGTGCGTGTTTCCCTTTTTTTATGCATGAAAAATGCAGAATGCAATGCTAATGTGAATGTTGTGCAAAACTCCAAGTTCAATATAATAAAATAAAATAAAACTTGAAAACAAATAAAACTAAATAAAAATGAAAAAAAGAACGATCATACCATGGTGGGTTGTCTCCCACCTAGCACTTTTAGTTAAAGTCCTTAAGTTGGACATTTGGTGAGCTTCCTGTTATGGTGGCTTGTGCTTGAATTCATCCAGAAATCTCCCCCAATGTTTGGAATGCCAACAGCCTCTGGGATCCCAAACAAGGCACGTAAAGCCCTTGAGCAGTTTTAAACATGTTCTTAGGCTTCCAGTGTGCTGAATGTCAAAACAGACTCCAGGATCCCAAACTTTGCTTTTACACCTGTCTTTGTGTTGATCATCATGATTCCATCCAGGTAGCAAGCAATCTGAATTTTCACTAAAGCGGCCAAACAACTTCCTAGACCCATTCAGTTGAGCTTTACACCAACCCTTGTACTTCAATTTAGAGAAGGCAACCATATTGAACTTTGTATGACAACTCTTACCACTGACCATCTTCCTCTTACTCTTAACACCACAAAGAGCTCTAAGCTGACCATCTGTCTCAAGTAAACCATATTCAAGTGGAATGAGAAAGCTAAGAGATATGAATTTTACCCACTTGAATATTGTATTGGATGGTAATGGCTTTGGGGGAGAGGTCTCCAGCAACTTTGGTAAGGTGATTTCCAACTCCATTTCCTTGGGCTCTTCTTTGACAACTTCCACCTCTTTGCAAACTTCTTCAATTTCAACATCTTCCTCTTGGTAGCTTTCTTCCAATTTGATCTCTTCTTCATTGCTCACCAAGGGCATGGGAGGCTGTGCTTCTTCTTCTATAATCTCCATCTCTTGACCAACCTCTTCCAAGTCTTTAACTATGATATGCCTTGGAGGTTGTACACCCTCCTCAACATCAAATGCAACCATCTTGGAAGGAGGCTCTTTGTCTTGACTTTCCCATGGAGGTTCAGCATCTCGCAAGTCTTCAACCACTTTTTCCTCTTCAATAATTACTGCTTTGTCCAGTAGTTTTAATATAAAATCATACTCATCCTTGATGATTTTCTTTCCATGACAATTCCTTTCAACTATTCTTTCATCTTCAAGGGTCTTTACTACCTTCACCTTTAAGGCCTCCTCTAGCTCTTTATGAAGTATGAATTTGCGAAGATGATCCCTTCTCTCTTGTTCCATGTCAATAGCATCATTGGGATCATGTTGCTCTTGGATTGATGGATGTGGGTGCTCTTCCATGGATGGTGGTGATGGGATGGAGAGATCATTCTGTGGTTGAAAAGGAAGTGCACTAGAGCTTGAGGGTTGATTGTTGAAGGTGTTTGGTGGTCCGATTTGGGCGACGAGAGCTTGTATAGTAGAGTTTAGATCGGTAAGTGCTTTCTCCATGGAGGTTTGGGGTGGATAGGAGGGTTCATTTGGCTCATAAGGTGGTTGGTATGGTGGATACGGGTTAGGGTCATATGGAGGTGAATGGTGGTAGTTGGCTTGTGAGTGTGGTGGTTCAAAGTTGTGTTGAGGAGGTTCATAGGCATATGATGGGGGTCCATCATATCTATCATCTTGGTATGCCCCCTGGAATGGCTCTTGACTATAGTAATTTGGTGGATGTTGGTTGTCACAGAAGGGTCCACCATAACTATTGTCTTGGTATACATCGTGGAATAGTCTTTGTCTGTGGTACTGTGGAAGGTGTTGTTGCCGGAAGGGTTGATCAGATCCTCGTGGCTCCTTCCATCTCTGATTGTTTTGACCTTGATGCATGTTCCTGTTATAATTTCCATTCCTTGCAACAGCATTGGAACCAAACTCAAAGCGAGAGGGGTGAGAACTCATAATAGTAAATAAAAATTAAAAATAAAAATAAAAACAAATTTTAAATTAAAAGGTTATTGAAAATTAAATTTTGAATTTTAATTTTTGAAGTTTGAAATTTGAAATTTGAATTTTGAATTTTGAAAATTTGAAATTTGAAAAATTTTTTTAAATTTCAATTTTTAACTTTTGAAATTTGAATTTTGAAAAAGTCAACAGTATAAGATAAAAATTTGAAAAAGATTTAAATTTTGAAAAGGTTTGATTTTTTAAAATTTTAAATCTAAAATTTTAAATTTGGATTTTTGAATTTTGGAATTTAAATATTGAAAATTGAAATTTGATTTTGAAATAAGATAAGATAAGATTTTGAAAAAAAAAGATATGATTTTTTTTTGAAAAAAAAGATTTAAATTTTGAAATTTTAAAATTTGAAATTTGATATTTGAATTTTGAATTTTTAAATTTGAATTTTGAAAATTGAAATTTGAAATTTTGGAATTTTGAATTTTAAATTTTGAATTTTCGAATTTAATGAGGAAAGAGAAAAACAATAAAATGACACCAAACATAAAATTTTTAGATCAAAACGAAGAAAACAACTAAGAACAACTTGAAGGTCAAGATGAACACGAAGAACAACTTGAAGATCAAGATGAATACGAAGAACAAATTTTTGAAAATTTTTTTAATAACTAAATAAAACCAATAACCTCTTAATTTATGAAAAAAGCAAAAATAAAAACAAAAATAAAAATAAATAAACAAGTAAAAAGTAAATATTTACAATAACCAATAATAAGGCACACGTTTGCAATTCCTTGGCAATGGTGCCATTTTGAAAGAACTGAAGATTGATGGTTTAGAAGTTATAGTAAACTCTCGTTGCAAGTATAGTTACTAAACCAAGCAATCAACCTTTCTTACAAACATTTTGGTTGTCACAAGTAACAAACCCCTTTAAAATTGATAACCGAGTATTTAAACCTCAAGTCGTCTTCTCAAGGAATTGCAGGGAAGTATGTTCTTATTATTGGTTATGAGTCTTGTAAATTGGGGGTTTTGAAAGTAAGGAAGCAGTATGTTGAATGATAAGAAGAATAAAATAAATAAATAACTATAAAATAGACTCTTGGCAAGGTATGAAAACTGGAAGTCCTATCCTGGTTATCCTTATCAATTGTAATGAGAATTGGATTTTTCTCTCACTTTGTTAACCTCTAACTATGAAGGTAAGTTAAGTGAATGAATTAATTTTTATTCCTCAGGTCCTAGTCTTTCCTTGGGAAAAGTCAGAGTTATTGGAATTCGAATCAATTCTTGAAGAATTCCAATTTTCAATCAACAATGAGTTTGATAACTCAAGAGTCACCAATTATTTAACCAAAGCCAAAAGGGAAAATATCTAAATTAAATTAAAAGCATTCATATAAATAAAGCAAAGCAAAATTAAATCTGAAAATACCTCGAATTGCATTCACAAAAGAAATTAAATCTAACATGGATATTCATAAATTAAATTAGAAAAATAAATAAAAGAAACATTAAACCTGTGATCGCAAAAGATGAAATAATCATAAAGTGAAAAGAATCCTAATTCTAAATCCTAAGAGAGAGGAGAGAACTTCTCTCTCTAAAAACTACATCTAAAACTAAAATTGTGAATTATGAGAGCTTGTTTTTTTCTGAATGAATGGATTCCCCCACTTTATAGCCTCTAATATGTGTTTTCTGGGCCGAAAACTGGGTCGAAAACAGCCCAAAAATCGCTGGAGAAGAAATCTGCCACGCTGATTTTTGTCACTGCAACGTGTCTGCGTGCAGCACGCGTTCGCATCACCTAGCGTCAGGGCAACTATGACATATTATATATTATATCGAAGCCCCGGATGTTAGCTTTCCAACGCAACTGGAACCGCGTCATTTGGACCTCTGTAGCTAAAGTTATAGCCATTTGAGTGCTAAGAGGTCAAGTTGGACAGCTTAGCAATTTCTCCAACTTCTTGTATTCCTTCCACTTTTGCATGCTTCCTTTCCATCCTATGAGCCATTCCTATTCTATAATCTCTGAAATCACTTAACACACATATCAAGGCATCTAATGGTAATAAGAGAGGATTAAACATAGGGAATTTAAGGTCAAAAAAGCATGTTTTCAATCAAAGCACATAATTAGGAAGGCAAATGTAAAACCATGCAAATAGTATGAATAAGTGGGTAAAGAGTTGATAAAAACCACTCAATTGAGCACAAGATAAACCATGAAATAGTGGTTTATCAGTTAGCTACCAGATGTGTCAAGTTCTGGCAAAGTAACTGACGCGTGAGCTCACGGCTAGTAGGAAAGGCATGCATCATATGCATTTGTCTGTTTACTATGGTTTGTTTTCTTGGGATTGCTGATAGAAGGATGATCAACCCCAATTTTATGGTTTATCTTGTGCTTAATTTATGGGATTTTATCAACTTACCTCACATTTATTCAATGAAATAGCATGATTTTTGTAATTCTCCCTAATTTTGTACTTAAGAGTGAAAACATGCTTTTTAGCCTTAAATTTGCCAATTTTAATTCACTTTAATTCCATTCGATGCCTTGATATGTTTGTTGAGTGATTTCAGATTCATAACGCAAGTATTGGACGAAAGAAGTGAAGAGAAAAGCATGCAAAGTGGAGAATTCATGAAGAAATGAGCATTTGGAGGATTCAAGGCCACGCGCACGCGTCATCCACGCGTGCGCGTGAGAAGGACATTCATGGCCACGTGCACGCGTCACCCACACGTACGCGTGAGGAGAAAATTTGCCAGCGATGCGCACACGTTAACCATTAGCACGCGTGATGTTGGTCACGTGACCTCATTAAAGTGAATTCGATGGGGACAATTTCTGAGCTTTCCAGGCCCAAATCCAACTCATTTCTGAAGCTATTTGATGCAGAACACAAGACGGGTCAAGGGGGAGTAATTAGTTAGTGTAGGAAACATGCTTTAGGTTAGTTCTAGAGAGAGAAGCTCCCTCTTCTCTCTAGAAATTAGGGTTCTTAGTTTAGTTTTCTCTTAGTTTTAGGTTTAATTACTTGTTTTGATTTAGTTCCCTTTACTTTTCCTTGTTGATTTGCTTCAATTTTCTTAGTTTCTCTTGTTATTTCCTTTATTTTACCACTTTTTATATTATATGAACTCTTGTTAATTCCCCTTTCCTTTAGTGCAATTTGAGGTTTTATGTTCTTTTCTTGCTTATTTGAGTTGTTATTATTGATTTCTTGCATTGCGTAGTTGTAGAATTTACTATTTCTTGTAATTTATGATACTTTCCTTTTATGCCTTCTGTAACAACCCCGATTTTCGAGTACACGAGATCTTTTCTGAAGGTACAGATTTCTCCGGAAGATCAGTAAGGGGAGAACCTCTGCTATATCATCAAGCATCTCAATCCTCATTGTTATTATGTTATCTTTAAGCAAGAACCTCTTTTAGGGCAAGCTCGACAACGCAATCGCGAAGAACCTAGTTTTTAAACCGTATCAGTTAGGAGTTTTGATTATGGTTTCCGTAAATAATCTCAATTTGATGAACCGGACTTGATTCATGAAAGAAGAGAGATAATAGTATAATATTATCATTATATTAGTATTAGAAGCTGCTTGAATGATATTATAATGTTACCTGGTCTGTTTTAATTAAAAATAGGAAATCGGTTTAACCAGATTCACAGTTTACTGGTGCAGCTTAGCACCAGCACTCTCTGATGACTTTAGCAATGCTAAGGCCTCATCATACATGTTCTATTCTCATAACAAATATGTTACTAGTGTCATTTATGCTAGTAGCTCAGAAAAGAATTTTTAGAGATATTTTTACAAGTATTCTGATACATCTATTTTTAATAGTTATACACTGAGATATTTTAATATTATTTTAATCCACCTCAAAGTCAACCAATCACAACTCACCCTAAACCTCCAAGACCCCCAAGGCTGGTTCATTTACTCCTTGTGGCCGAAATTTCCAAGAGAGAAAAAGAGAGAAAAGTTCTTAGTTCTAAATCTTTAAAGCTTGATTTCTTCTGAACTAAAACTCAAATCAAACTTTCAATCCGACAAAAATGACCCTCTCTTCTTTTTCTACATAATAATATGACTTATCAAGGCTGGAATCAAGGTGAGTTGGCTGCACCATCTCCCTTTTGCTTCGGTTTCAAAGAAACATGCTTAAACATGTGTTTTTTTATGTTCTTCCTTAAGAATCATGCTTAACTTGACTTGAGGGCCAAGAAACGTTAATTTCCAGCAAGTTTAAGGTGAGAAATCCCTTCCTAACATGCTGAGTGAGATTTGGTCAGTTAAAGGTTTGTGGATTTAAAGTTGTTCTTGATGTGATTTAGGAGGAAAAAGTGCTTAAGGACCACCTGAGAGTATAACCGAGTTTGGAGCAGCAAAACTAGGTAGGGTTTGACGAAATTAATCTTGATTAATTGTGTTTGAGTTGTGTGATTATGATATGGTTTAGCTGTGCTTGAAATTGATGGTTTAAATGAGTGATTCTTGTTGAAAATTTGATGAAAATTTGATGAAATTTGATGAAATTCAAGCTATGAATTTGTGTTCTTCAGTGCATGAGTGCAGCTGGAAACCGAAACCGTAGAGCTTAAATTACGGTTCAATTTGTGTTAAAATCAAGTGCAAAAGATGGAGTTTTAGTGGCTAGGAATTTATTATGAATTTTAGTAAAAATCGGTTACTGAAAAGTTGAAAAACGGTTGAAAACAGAGAAAGAATCTGAAGAATTTACGAAGAATACGAAGAACACTTTGAGTGTGGTGGAGAACAATGAAGAACATGCTTTAGATCTTAAATAGGGCAAGGAAGTAAAATTTTTGGTATTTGGGGGGTTATTTTGTAATTTCTGAAAGTTAGGGTGCTAAAAGTAGAAATATTAAAAGTTACGAGTGGTAAAAAGTAAATTTATACAACTTTTAGGGCAAGAAAGGGTAAATCTCAAAAATATATTAATAAAATAATAAATAATAATAAAATATTAAAATAATGCGAAAAAAGCAGTTTTTCGTAAAAGCTTTAGAAAGACAACTTTAAGCGCAGAATCTCATAATTATTACCTTCATAAAATACTTAGGGAGTGGTAATAACATATTAGTAAGGCAAAGATAAAGGAAAGATAAAAAGTTGAAGGAAAGATAAAAATTGAAGAAAAAGTGTGTAAAGTTTTAATGACAGAAAACAACAGAAACTAGAGAACGAACTAGGAGCAACGTAGTTAGTTCTTTAGTTGCGCCTATGGTTAGGTATAATATGAAAAGTTAAACTGTTTCAGTATAGACTTAATGGACATATACTTGGGGCAGGCTAACTATTCATACCGAAATTTACATAAGCTTTAAATACATACGTTAAATAGAGAAATCATAATAGAGTAAAGAAACGCATAGAAAAAGAATAAATAGAGCAGAATAAAGAGACTAAGAGAAAAGAATAATATGATAAAGAGTAGAGTACCTGTTGAAAGGTCATTTGTTGCATTAAGGCAACCCCAAAGATATCTATATGTTCATCTGCTGCATTGAGGTAGTCCGATAGATGGTGGTGCGGCCACTGAGAACGCTTTCCTGCGGTACAGATTCATATTCTATTTCTGTAAGGCAGAGGGGTTATTTCTTGCTACAGAAGTACCGTGACCACTTGTTCCATTTCTATAGTGGCAGAGGGGTTATTTCCTGTATACAGAAGGTGTGTCGGCATACATCCCTATAGTGGCAGATGTGTTATTTCCTGCGTGCAGTGGACCCCGTGGTGGCAGAGGGGTTATTTTTTGTACACAGGGGTATAGCCAACAAGAAAGCCATATCCGGCTAGTAATGCTGGGTTACGTCGGGAGCGGGTAGAAACCAACAGATGAGCGCATTACCTGCACTAGGACTAGACATGCATCATTCTTGTCTGTGCATCATTCTCTGTTGTATTGCTTTTATGTTTGTGATCTATTTCTTTATGTTTGTCTGCTTCTATGCTATACATGTGTTTTATTTCTTGTATTCTTCTGTTCGTGTTCTGTTTTCTATTTTCTCTATTTATCTTCATCTCCTGTTTACTGCTTCACTGTATTCTGTTATCTGTCCACTAAACAACACCGAATTAATAAACATAACTAATAACCCCGGCCCTACTAAGAACTCCCCAGTTCTTACCCTTTCCCTCCCTTCCTCCCCTCCAGATGGAGATTGGCGTGACATTCTACGATTTTGAAGACCCTTACATCTACGAGGATCCAGTACACCACAGTTACTTTATTATGGATTGGAGCCTCGTATGAGACGGTATGCGTTACAAGGTCGAGCTTTTCAACATCCTCTGTCTAGCCTACTTTTTGACCCCAATGCTCCTTACGACTTTTCCTTATCCTAATTACACCTTGACGTGCCTGGACATCCTTTTCCGACGGTTCCGGACACCCTATACCAGCTCAACCCTTGAATGTGGTGGCACCTGAACCTATCATTCCTGATGAGCCTGAGATAGCTGGTGAGTATATACCTGCGATTCCACCAGAGTGGGACTTTCCCCCTGAGTCGATTCCTGACTTTCCACAGCCTGATGAGCCGGAACTACCGGATGATGGGGTAGCTCCTGTATACGCAAACGGACCTGTGCTCGTGAATGGTTTTGTACATAGTGACAGTAGTGCTACTGGTGGTTCTGAGGATATAGCTGTAGCTGCTGACGACGACGAGGAGGAGGACCCGGAGATAGACATAGAACAGGATGAGGAGATGGACGAGCCTCATGACGATCTACCAAATGGCCACGTGTAGATATAGGCTGACAGTGGTAGGGGCACTCTTTTGATGACATTCTAGTCTGACATTGACTTTTGTTTAGCCTCTCACTTGTGTTAGTACACCCGAAAGCTAGGAGCTATAGAGTAGTTAGGCTAGCCTGGGCGCCAGTTTAGCAGCTTTTGTATGGGCCAGGCTCTGGGAGTGTTGTGTATATATTAGCTATGTAGGTTAACACGGATGTAAACTAACTTGATCTTTTGTAAAAGCTACATGTTTTGTTATAGTGTATATGATGTATATTATCAGCTGTGTTATATGTTTCTCTATGCTTCCTTATTATTTCTATCAATGTATGCTTATTTATTTTACTCCATCGCTTGCAACGGTATAAGTTAAGTAGAGAAAAAAAAAGTTACTCATAAATTGGCTACGTTCTAACAAGGAATAGGCTCATATATTAAATAATAGTTAATAATTAGGAAGAACAAGTTAGTAACACTTAGCTTCTTGTATGACCATGGCATACTGGGAGTTGGGTCATTACACCTTCCAAGTGTTTGACAAAATGCTTGGCTTAGGTTTAGAGTAGTTTTTTAGCATTCTTGGCTTGGAAAGAGAAATTAGGCGATATTGAGTCATTAATACCCAACTTATGTTGGTGATCTAGAGTTGTTAGTTAATATTATTTCCATTGATTCTAATCTTTTGCTAATTCAATTAGTGAGTTGATTAGGACTTTTGAATTGAGATTAACTAGTCTTATTTGACTTCCTCTCAAGTGAAGATAACATTATACCTTCTTCCTATGTTGGAGATGACTAAATAGGATTAGCTCTTGTTAATCATTGTATGATAATTAATAACTATGATAGAAAGCCTATATTCTCAATCCTTGCCATGAATGTCTCTCTTTATTACTTGCTTTATTTAATTGTTTGCTTTATTTTTTTTGTCATTCATTTTCTTGCCCTTTTATCAACCCAACCCCCCTTGAATCTTATAACCAATAATTGAGCACTCGATTGCAATTCTTAGGGAGAACGACTCGGGACTAATACTCTCGGTTATTTTTATTAGGTTGGACTTGTGACAACCAAAAATTAAACTTTGATTTGAGGATCGATTGTCAGTTTGGGCTATGCTCACAACAAAATTATTTTGTTAAATTCCGAACCGGTATAAATCTTCACTATCAAGTTTTTGGCGCCGTTGCCGGAGAGTTGCAATGTGTGCTTATTATTAGTTATTGTACATATGTTGATATTGTGAATAGTTTGCTTTTTGTTTGTTTGCTAGTTTTGGTTTAGGAGTTTATTTTCTTTATATCTTCTTAGTTTTTGTTTTTGTTTTCCTTTTCTACTATGAATTCTCATCACTTTGGCTATTGATGAGCGGATAATTTATACGCTTTTTAGCATTGTTTTTACATAGTTTTCAGTATGATTTGATTATTTTTTAGTATTTTTTATTAGTTTTTTAAATAAAAATCATATTTTTGGACTTTACTATGAGTTTGTGTGTTTTTCTGTGATTTCAATTAATTTCTGGCTGAAATTGAGGGACTTGAGCATAAATCAGATTCAGAGGCTGAAGAAGGACTGCAGATGCTGTTGGATTCTGACCTCCCTGCACTCAAAGTGGATTTTTTGGAGCTATAGGAGTCCAAATGGTGCACTCTCAATTGTGTTGGAAAGTAGACATCCAGGGCTTTCTAGCAATATATAATAGTCCATACTTTTCTCTAGTTTAGATGATGCAAACTGGCGTTTAACGCCAGCTCTTTGCCCTATTCTGGAGATAAACGCCAGAAACAGGTTGCAAAGCAGAGTTAAATGCAAAAAACAGGTTACAAACTGGCGTTTAACTCCAAGGAAGACCTCTACACGTGAAAGCTTCAATGCTCAGTTCAAGCACACACCAAGTGGGCCCGGAAGTGAATTTCTGCATGATTTACTCATTTCTGTAACCCTAGTAACTAGTTTAGTATAAATAGAACTTTTTACTATCATGTTAAGGGTCGGATCTTTGATTAGTCTTATGCGATCTTAGACCTTTATGGGGGCGGGCCTCTTGGCGATGCCTGGACCTTGTTCTTATGTATTTTCAACGGTAAAGTTTCTATACACCATAGATTAAGGTGTGGAGCTCTGCTGTTCCTCATGAATTAATGCAAAGTACTACTGTTTTTCCATTCATTTTAAGCCTATTTCTTATCTAAGATATCCATTCGCACACAAGAACATGATGAATGTGATGATTATGTGACGCTCATCACCATTCTCACTTATGAACGCATGCCTGACAACCACTTCCGTTCTACATGCAAACAAGCTTGAATGTGTATCTCTTAGCCTTCTAATCGTGAGATCAGAATCTTCATGGTATAGGCTAGAACTATTGGCGGCCATTCTTGAGGTCCGAAAAGTCTAAACCTTATCTGTGGTATTCCGAGTAGGATCCGGGAAGGGATGGCTGTGACGAGCTTCAAACTCGCGAGTACTGGGCGTAGTGACAGATGCAAAAGGATTACTGAATCATATTCCAGTATGATCGAGAACCGACAGATGATTAGCCGTGCGGTGACAGCGCATCTTGGACCATTTTCACTGAGAGGACGGGAAGTAGCCATTGACAACGGTGATGCCCTACATACAGCTTGCCATGGAAAGGAGTAGGAATGATTGGATGAAGACAGCAGGAAAGCAGAGGTTCAGGAGGAACAAAAGCATCTCTATACGTTTATCTGAAATTCTCACCAAAGAATTACATAAGTATCTCTATCCTATTTTATATTTTAATTATATTTTAATTATCAATTCACCATAACCATTTGAATCTGCCTGACTAAGATTTACAAAGTGACCATAGCTTGCTTCAAGCCGACAATCTCCGTAGGATTGACCCTTACTCACGTAAGGTTTATTACTTGGACGAACCAGTGCACTTGCTGGTTAGTTGTGCAAAGTTGTGACAAAGAATTAAGATTATGAACGTGCGTATTAAGTTTTTAGCGCCGTTACCAAGGAATGAACGATCACGATTTCTGCGCACCAAGTTTTTGGCGCCGTTGCCGGGGAATGTTCGAGTTTGGACAACTGACGGTTCATCTTGTTGCTTAGATTAGGTAATTTTATTTTAATTTTAAGTTTTTGTTTTTATTCTTTTTTTTTATTTTCGAAAAATTTTCAAAAAAAAAAATTTTTTAATAAATTATTCTATGGCTTCAGAATTTTTAAGAATGAATTCTAGAGTTTCACGATGATCTGTTGAATTCTGGCTGGCTGTGAAGCCATGTCTAATTCCGTTGGACCGAGATTTCAACTTATCATCACAAGAGTCTTTGGACTCCCATCGTATCAGCTGTTATATGCCTGATTTGTATCTGCTAAAGCTTGGCTGGCCATTGGCCATGTCTAGTGTTTTGGACCGAAGCTTTCACTGAAAGCTTGGCTGGCTAGTGAGCCATGTCTAATTCCTGGACCGGAGCTTTAGACTAACATTGAATGATTCCTGAAATTCTCATTAAAAATTTTGAAATCCTTAATTTTCTTTTTCCAATTAATTTTCGAAAAAACCAAAAAAATTAATAAAATCATAAAACCAAAAATAATTTGATGTTTCTTGTTTGAGTCTTGTGTCAGTTTTTAAGTTTGGCGTCAATTGCATGTTTATCTCTTTCTTGTATTTTTCAAAATTTCATGCATTGCATTCTTCAAGATCTTCAAGTTGTTCTTGGTAAGTCTTCTTGTTTGATCTTTAAAATTTCTTGTTTTGTGTCTTTTCTTGTTTTCCATATGCATTTTCAATTTGTTAGTGTCTCAACATTAAAAATTTTTAAGTTTGGTGTCTTACATGTTTTTCTTTTCTTAAAAATTTTCAAAAATAAGTCTTGATGTTTATCTTGATCTTCAAAGTGTTCTTGGTGTTCATCTTGACACTCAAAGTGTTCTTGCATGCATCAGTTGTTTTGATTCATAATTCTTATATTTTGTTTCAATTTAGTGTTTTTCTTTCTCATCATTAAAAATTCAAAAATAAAAAAATATCTTTCCCTTATTCACTCATAAATTTTCGAGAATTTGAGTTGACTTTTTCAAAACTTTTTAAAATTTAATTGTTTCTTATGAGTCAAGTCAAATTTTCAATTTAAAAACCTTATCTTTTTCAAATCTTTTTCAAAATCCAAATCTTTTTCATTTTTCTTTCATAATTTTCGAAAATTTCAAATTGATTTTCAAAAATCTTTTTCTTATTTTGTTTCATAATTTCAAAATCTTTACTAACAATTAATGTGATTAATTCAAAAACTTTAAGTTTGTTACTTGCCTAGTAAGAAAGGTTCAATCTTTAAAATTTAAAATCATATCTTTTTGTTTCTTGTTAGTCAAGTAATCAACTTTAATTTTTCAAAATCAAATCTTTTTAAATTTCTTTTTCAAATCTTTTTCAAAATAAGTTTCAATCACATCTTTTTCAAAATCAATTTCAAAATCTTTTCTAACTTCTTATCTTTTCAAATTGATTTTCAAATCTTTTTCAAATTAATCCTATCTTTTTGTTTCATTCTTATCTTTTTCAAAACTACCTAACTAATTCTCTCTCTCTAATTTTCGAAAATCACCTTCCTCTTTTTCAAAATTCCTTTTTAATTAACTAATTATTTTGAATTTTAATTTAATTTAATTTAATTTTTCTTTTTTTTATTATTTTTGAATTTCATCTTTAAATTTAAATTAAAAACAAAAATATTCTTTTCTTTTCAATTATTTTCGAAAATTTTTCTCTCTCTCATCTCCTTCTAATTATTTATTTATTTACTAACACTTCTCTTCATCTCAAAATTCGAGCCCTCCCTTCCTCTTGGTGTTCGAATTTCTCTTCTTCTATTCCTTTCTTCTTCTACTCACATAAAGGAATCTCTATACTGTGACATAGAGGATTCCATATTTTCTTTTCTGTTTTTTTCTTTTTCATATGAGCAGGAACAAGGATAAGAACATTCTTGTTGAGGCTGATCCTGAACCTGAAAGGACTCTGAAGAGGAAGCTAAGGGAAGCTAAAGCACAACTCTCTGGAGAAAATCTGACAGAAATTTTCGAAAAAGAAGGAGACATGGCCGAAAATAATAACAATGCAAGGAAGATGCTTGGTGACTTTACTGCACCAAATTCTAATTTACATGGAAGAAGCATCTCAATCCCTGCCATTAGAGCAAACAATTTTGAGCTAAAGCCTCAATTAGTTTCTCTGATGCAACAGAACTGCAAGTTTCATGGACTTCCATTAGAAAATCCTTTTTAGTTCTTAACTGAATTCTTGCAGATCTGTGATACTGTTAAGACCAATGGGGTTGACTCCGAGGTCTACAGGCTTATGCTTTTCCCATTTGCTGTAAGAGATAGAGCTAGAATATGGTTGGACTCTCAACCTAAAGATAGCCCGAACTCTTAGGATAAGCTGGTCACGGCTTTCTTAGCCAAGTTCTTTCCTCCTCAAAAGCTTAGCAAGCTTAGAGTGGATGTTCAAACCTTCAAACAGAAAGAAGGTGAATCCCTCTATGAAGCTTGGGAGAGATATAAGCAACTGACCAAAAAGTGTCCTTCTGACATGCTTTCAGAATGGACCATCCTGGATATATTCTATGATGGTCTGTCTGAATTATCAAAGATGTCATTGGACCATTCTGCAGGTGGATCCATTCACCTAAAGAAAACGCCTGCAGAAGCTCAGGAACTCATTGACATAGTTGCAAATAACCAATTCATGTACACTTCTGAAAGGAATCCTGTGAGTAATGAGACGCCTCAGAGGAAGGGAGTTCTTGAAATTGATACTCTGAATGCCATATTGGCTCCGAATAAAATATTGACTCAGCAAGTCAATATAATTTCTCAGAGTCTGAATGGATTGCAAGCTGCATCCAATAGCACTCAAGAGGCATCTTCTGAAGAAGAAGCTTATGATCCTGAGAACCCTGCAATAGCAGAGGTGAATTACATGGGGGAACCCTATGGAAATACCTATAATCCCTCATGGAGAAATCATCCAAATTTCTCATGGAATGATCAACAAAAGCCTCAACAAGGCTTTAATAATGGTGGAGGAAACAGGTTTAGCAATAGCAAACCTTTTCCATCATCCACTCAGCAACAGACAGAGAATTCTGAGCAGAATCCATCTAGCTTAGCAAATATAGTCTCTGATCTATCTAAAGCCACTCTAAGTTTTATGAATGAAACAAGGTCCTCCATCAAAAATTTGGAGGCACAAGTGGGCCAGCTGAGTAAAAGAGTGACTGAAACTCCTCTTAGTACTCTCCCAAGCAATATAGAAGAGAATCCAAAAAGAGAGTGCAAGGCCATTACCTTACTTGGTGTGGCCGAACACAAAGAGGAGGAGGAGGACGTGAATCCTAGTGAGGAAGACCTCCTGGGACATTCAGTGACCAATAAGGAGTTTCCCTTTGAGAAACCAAAAGAATCTGAGGCTCATCTAGAGACTATAGAGATTCCATTGAACCTCCTTCTGCTCTTCATGAGCTCTGATGAGTATTCAGCCTCTGAAGAGGATGAAGACATTACTGAAGAGCAAGTTGCTAAGTACCTTGGTGCAATCATGAAGCTGAATGCCAAATTATTTGGTAATGAGACTTGGGAAGATGAACCTCCCTTGCTCACCAATGAACTAAATGCATTGGATAGGCAGAAATCACCATGACCTTTGAGAAGGCTCTATGTGACCTGGGGTCAGGAATAAACTTAATGCCACTCTCTGTAATGGAGAAACTTGGGATCTTTAAGGTGCAAGCTGCCAGAATCTCTTTAGAGATGGCAGAAAACTCAAAAAACCAGGCTTATGGACTAGTAGAGGACGTGTTAGTAAAGGTTGAAGGCCTTTACATCCCTGCTGATTTCATAATCCTAGACACTGGGAAGGACGAGGATGAATCCATCATCCTTGGAAGACCCTTCCTAGCCACAGAAAGAGCTGTGATTGATGTGGACAGAGGAGAATTGGTCCTTCAACTGAATGAGGACTACCTTGTGTTTAAAACTCAAGGATCTCCTTCTGTAACCATGGAGAGAAAGCATGAAAAGCTTCTCTCACTGTAGAGTCAACCAAAGCCCCCACAGTCAAACTCTAAGTTTGGTATTGGGAGGCCACAACCAAACTCTAAGTTTGGTGTTGAACCCCCACATTCAAACTCTAAGTTTGGTGTTGGGAGTTTCCAACAATGCTCTGAACATCTGTGAGGCTCCATGAGAGCTCACTGTCAAGCTATTGACATTAAAGAAGCGCTTGTTGGGAGGCAACCCAATGTTATTTAATTATATCTATTTATTTTCTATTGTTATTTTATTTTTTTTTTTAGGTTGATGATCATGTGGAGTCACAAAAGTTACTGAAAAATAAAAAATAGAATGAAAAATAGCTTTAAAAATAGCTCACCCTGGAGGAAGAACTTACTGCCGTTTAAACGCCAGTAAGAAGCATCAAACTGGCATTTAACGCCATAAAGAAGCATCAAGCTGGCGTTAAATGCCAGAAGCAAGCACCAGACTGGCGTTTAACGCCAGAACAGAGCATGGAAGTGGCATTTAACACCAGAAACAAGCAGCAAGCTGGCGTTTAACGCCAGACATGCATTCTAAGGGCGTTTTATACGCCTAATTGGAGCAGGGATGTTAAGTCCTTGACCCCACTGGATCTGTGGACCCCACTGGATCTGTGGACCCCACTGGATCTGTGGACCCCACAGGATCCCCACATTTTCTTCTCTCCTCTTCACACCTTTTCATAACTCTCTTCCACAAACACCCTTCACCAATCACCTCAATCACTCTTCCCCATCACCTCTTCACCATTCATATCCATCCTCTCTTCCCCAAAAAACCCCACCTACCTCCAAAATTCAAATTCTTTTCCCTCCCAAACCCAACCCTAATGACCGAACCCTAAACCTCCCCCCACTCCTATATAAACCCCTCATTCCTTCTTCATTTTCACACAACACAACCCTCTCTTCTTCCCCTTGACCGCATACACACCTCTCTCCCTCTCCTCCATTTTTCTTCTTCTTCTCCTTCTTTTTTTCTTCTTTTGCTCGGGGACGAGCAAACATTTTAAGTTTGGTGTGGTAAAAGTATTGCTTTTTATTTTTCCATAACCATTAATGGCACCTAAGGCCAGAGAAACCTCAAGAAAGAGGAAAGAGAAGGGAATTGCTTCCTCCTCTGAGTCATGGGAGATGGAGAGATTCATCTCAAAGGTCCATCAAGACCACTTCTATGAAGTTGTGGCCAAGAAAAAAGTGATCCCTGAGGTTCCTTTCAAGCTCAAAAAGAATGAGTATCCAGAGATCCAACATGAGATCCGAAGAAGAGGTTGGGAAGTTCTCACCAACCCCATTCAACAAGTCAGGATCTTAATGGTTCAAGAGTTCTATGCAAATGCATGGATCACTAGGAACCATGATCAAAGTGTGAACCCGAATCCAAAGCATTGGCTTACCATGGTTCGGAGGAAATACTTAGATTTCAGTCCGGAAAATGTAAGGCTGGCGTTCAACTTGCCAATGATGGAAGAAAACGCACGCCCCTACACTAGAAGGGTCAACTTTGATCAAAGGTTGGCCCAAGTCCTCATGGACATATGTGTGGAAGGAGCTCAATGGAAAGTTGACTCAAGAGGCAAGCCAGTTCAATTGAGAAGACTGGACCTTAAGCCTGTAGCTAGAGGATGGTTGGAGTTTATTCAACGCTCAATTATTTCTACTAGCAACCGGTCTGAAGTTACTATAGACCGGGCCATCATGATCCATAGTATCATGATTGGGGAGGAAGTGGAGGTTCATGAGATTATACCTCAAGAACTCTACAAGGTGGCTGACAAGTCCTCCACTTTGGCAAGTTAGCCTTTCCTCACCTCATTTGTCACCTCTGCAATTCGGCTGGAATTGACATAGAGGGAGACAGCCTCATTGAAGAGGACAAGCCCATCACTAAGAAGAGGATGGAGCAAACAAGAGATCATGGACCTCAACAAGAGCATGAGAAAATTCCTCACCATGAAATTCCTGAGATGCCTCAAGGGATGCACTTCCCTCCACAAAACTATTGGGAGCAAATCAATACTTCCCTAGGAGAATTAAGCTCCAACATGGGACAACTAAGGATGGAGCACCAAGAGCACTCCATCATCCTCCATGAGATTAGAGAAGATCAAAGAGCTATGAGGGAGGAGCAACAAAGACAAGGAAGAGACATAGAGGAGCTCAAGAGCACCATTGGTTCTTCAAGAAGAGGAAGACGTCACCCTCACTAAGGTGGACCCATTCCTTAATCTCCTTGTTCTTATTTTCCTGTTTTTCGTTTACTATGCTTTATGTTTATGTTTGTGTCTTATTACATGATCATTAGTTTGATAAATGAAAAATGTTTTAATTACAAAAGAATAAGAAGTACATGATTTCGAATTCATCCTTGAAACTAGTTTAATTATTTTGATGTGGTGACAATACTTTTTTTTTCTGAATGAATGCTTGAACAGTGCATATGTCTTTTGATATTGTGGTTTATGAATGTTAAATATGTTGGCTCTTGAAAGAATGATGAAAAAGGAAGAAATGTTATTGATAATCTGAAAAATCATAAAATTGATTCTTGAAGCAAGAAAAAGCAGTGAATACAAAAGCTTGCGAAAAAAAAGAGAAGAGAAAAGAAAAATGGCGAAAAAAAAAAGAAAGAAAAGGAAAAAGCAAGCAGAAAAAGCCAAAAGCTCTTTAAACCAAAAGGCAAGAGCAAAAAGCCAATAGCCCTTAAAACCAAAAGGCAAGGGTAATAAAAAGGATCCAAGGCTTCAAGCATCAGTGGATAGGAGGGCCTAAAGGAATAAAATCCTGGCCTAAGCTGCTAAACCAAGCTGTCCCTAACCATGTGCTTGTGGCGTGAAGGTGTCAAGTGAAAATTTGAGACTGAGCGGTTAAAGTCAAGGTCCAAAGCAAAAAAAGAGTGTGCTTAAGAACCCTGGACACCTCTAATTGGGGACTTTAGCAAAGCTGAGTCACAATCTAAAAAGGTTCACCCAGTTATGTGTCTGTGGCATTTATGTATCCGGTGGTAATACTGGAAAACAAAGTGCTTAGGGCCACGGCCAAGACTCATAAAGTAGCTATGTTCAAGAAATCAACATACTGAACTAGGAGAATCAATAACACTATCTGAATTTTGAGTTCCTATAGATGCCAATCATTCTGAACTTCAATGGATAAAGTGAGATACCAAAACTATTCAAGAGGCAAAAAGCTACTAGTCCCGCTCATTTGATTGGAGCTAAGTTTCATTGATATTTTGGAATTTATAGTATATTCTCTTCTTTTTATCCTATTTGATTTTCAGTTGCTTGGGGACAAGCAACAATTTAAGTTTGGTGTTGTGATGAGTGGATAATTTATACGCTTTTTAGCATTGTTTTTACATAGTTTTCAGTATGATTTGATTAGTTTTTAGTATATTTTTATTAGTTTTTAAATAAAAATCACATTTCTGGACTTTACTAGGAGTTTGTGTGTTCTTTTGTGATTTCAGGTAATTTCTGGCTGAAATTGAGGGACTTGAGCAAAAATCAGATTCAGAGGCTGAAGAAGGACTGCAGATGCTGTTGGATTCTAACCTCCCTTCACTCAAAGTGAATTCTGGAGCTACAGGAGTCCAAATGGCGCGCTCTCAATTGCGTTGGAAAGTGGACATCCAGGGCTTTCCAGAAATATATAATAGTCCATACTTTTCCCGAGTTTAGATGACGCAAACGGGCGTTCAACGCCAGCTCTCTGCGCTATTCTGGAGTTAAACGCCAGAAACAGGATGCAAAGCAGAGTTAAACGCCAGAAACAGGTTACAAACTGGTGCTTAACTCCAAGGAAGACCTCTACACGTGAAAGCTTCAATGCTCAGTCCAAGCACACACCAAGTGGGCCCGGAAGTGAATTTCTGCATCATTTACTCATTTCTGTAACCCTAGTAACTAGTTTAGTATAAATAGAACTTTTTACTATCATGTTAAGGGTCGGATCTTTGATTAGTCTTATGCGATCTTAGACCATTATAGGGGCTAGTCTTTCGGCCATGCATAGACCTTGTTTTTATGTATTTTCAACGGTAGAGTTTCTACATACCATAGATTAAGGTGTGGAGCTCTGCTGTTCCTCATGAATTAATGCAAAGTACTACTGTTTTTCTATTCAATTTAAGCCTATTTCTTCTCTAAGATATCCATTAGCACACAAGAACATGATGAATGTGATGATTATGTAACGCTCATCACCATTCTCACTTATGAACGCGTGCCTGACAACCACTTCCGTTCTACATGCAAACAAGCTTGAATGTGTATCTCTTAGCCTTCTGATCGTGAGATCAGAGTCTTCGTGGTATAGGCTAGAACTATTGGTGGCCATTCTTGAGGTTCAGAAAGTCTAAACCTTATCTGTGGTATTCCGAGTAGGATCCGAGAAGGGATGGCTGTGACGAGCTTCAAACTCGCGAGTGCTGGGCGTAGTGACAGACGCAAAAGGATTACTAAATCCTATTCCAGTATGATCGAGAACCGACAGATGATTAGCCATGCGGTGACAGCGCATCTTGGACCATTTTCACTGAGAGGACGGGAAGTAGCCATTGACAACAGTGATGCCCTACATACCGCTTGCCATGGAAAGGAGTAGGAATGATTGGATGAAGACAGCAGGAAAGCAGAGGTTCAGGAGGAACAAAAGCATCTCTATATGCTTATCTGAAATTCTCACCAAAGAATTACATAAGTATCTCTATCCTATTTTATATTTTAATTATATTTTAATTATCAATTCACTATAACCATTTGAATCTTCCTGACTGAGATTTACAAAGTGACCATAGCTTGCTTCAAGCCGAAAATCTCCGTGGGATCAACCCTTACTCACGTAAGGTTTATTACTTGGACGACCCAGTGCACTTGCTGGTTAGTTGTGCAAAGTTGTGACAAAGAATTAAGATTATGAACGTGCGTATTAAGTTTTTAGCGCCGTTACCAAGGAATGAACGATCACGATTTCTGCGCACCAGCTATGAGTTTGGTTCAAACTATGTTGTAAGAAATGGAAATGGAAGCTTTAATGGAGGTATGCATCAAGGATGGAATAATCAAAGGTAGGAGGAACCTCAGGCTTATGGACAACCTTCATGGCAATAACCTCCGCCGGTTTCTTATGGGTACAATCCAACTCCTAATGCGTATCAACCTAATGGATGTGGTGACCCTCATTGTGGTTGTCAACCACAACCACCACATATATATGACCTCTTTCCTCAACATAGCCCTCAACAACCTTACTCACAAGTCCCATACCACCATTCACCTCATGGTCCTAACCCATATCTACCATACCAACAACCATATGAGCCATACTTAGAGCCACCATCATTCAAATATTAATACTCTCAAGAACCGTCAATTCCACATACCTTACCTCCATACCATTTCCAAGATGAACCACCTTCCAATTATGAATCCATTTCCCCAAACAATGAATCCTCTCTTCCATCACCTCCTCCAATGGATGAAGCTCTCCAAACCTTCTTGCAAGAACAACAAAGAGATATTAGCTCTTATATCCAAAGGCAAGAAGAGAAGCAAAAGGAGCTAAAGAAGCTAGAAGTCATGGTTGCTATCATGGCGGAAGCCATTAACCACATGGCCTCCCACCTAAGCTCATGCATCCCAACTACTCCCATTGATGAATGTGGAGGATCAATCAAGGAGCATAGTGAGGGAGTGAATTTGGAGCTTCAGGGTGAAGAAGATGAGTTGAAGCAAGAATTACAACCAAGGGAGGAAGTTGAGACAATTGAGCTAGAAGGAATGGTTGAAGAACTAGGAGAGGTTGATCAAGAATTGGACTCAATCATTGATGAGTTCTTGTCCTCACTAACAAATCACCTCGAAGATCCTATTGTGCCTTCCTCCATTGAGCTTGAAAGCAATGTCAAGAAGGGTGCGCAACCTCCAAAGTATATTTTGAATGATGAAGAATTAGAAGAAGTAAAGCAAGTAGCAAATCCGCATCTTGATGATAATTCCACACTAACACATGATCCTTTTGGGTTTGAGGAATCTTCTCCAATTGAAATTGAGGTAGATGTTGAGATAGGTTTCACATTACCTCCAAGTTGTGATATGAAGAGTGGAGAAGAGCTAAAAGAGGTTGGTGAGGAAGTGGTTGAATGTAAAGAACTTTGTCAGGAAGTGGACATAGAAGATACTTGTCAAGAGGTGGAGGTAACCAAAGAAGAGCACAAGGGAGTGGACCTCGTATTGTCAAAGTGTAGGGAGGTCCCCTTTCCTAAGTCACCATCATCCTTTACACCATTCAAGTGGGTAAAAGTTATAACCTTTAGCTTTCTTATTCCACTTGGATATGGGTTGCTTGAAACGGATGGTCAACTTAGGGATATTTGTGGAATGAAAAGCAAGAAAGAGTTGGTTAGTGGTAGGCATCACAATCCAAGGTTCACTATGGTTGAGTTATCAAAGCCTAAGTACAATGGTTGGTGTAGTGATACATTGAATGGGTCTAGGAAGGTGTATGGATGCTCAATTGAGAATTCACAATCCTTGTCACTCGAATTTAACTATGGTATTCAACCAGAAGATGGGTGCAAGAACAAGGTTTGGGACCTCAGAATTCATTTCAAAAATCAACACTCTTGGGGTCTTACTACTTGCTCAATCTTACTTGAAGGCCTTGTGCACCTAATTTGGGATCCCGGTGGACATTGGATATGCAAGCATTGTTGGGGATTCAAGGATGAACACAAACATAAACCACCGTAGCAAGCACCCCATCAATTGTCCAACATAAGGACTTTAAATAAAAGTGCTAGGTAGGAGACACCACACCATGGTAAACTCTTTTTATTTTTTGCTCTTTTGTATATATTGGCAAACTAGTTTAATTTCAAGTTTTGTTTAGTTAGTTGAGTTTATTTGGGAGTCTAGTATGTTAAATAAGGTTTTATGGTGTTTTGGTAGTTGTTGGGAGGTTTGGAATGCTTGGTTTGGTGCAAGAAATTCGAAAATTTTGAAAAACAGAGCACCCAGCCATGCGTACGCCTGACCCTAAGAATTTCAACCCCTCACGGGTATGCCTCGCCCACGCGTACTGGTCCGCCAGAATCGTGATTATTCTTTCCCTGGCTATAGTTCCAAAAACTTGGTGTGGGAGAACGTGATCTCAAGACTTCTTCACAATTCCGTGTAACTGACCAGCAAGTACACTGGGTCGTCCAAGTAATAAACCTTACGTGAGTAAGGGTCGATCCCACGGAGATTGTCGGGTTGAAGCAAGCTATGGTTATCCTTGTAAATCTCAGTCAGGCAGATTCAAATGGTTATGAGGTTTTGATAATTAAAATATAAATAAAACAAAAAATAAAATAGAAATACTTATGTAATTCATTGGTGGGAATTTCAGATAAGCGTCTGGAGATGTTTTGTTGCTTTTGAACTTCTGCTTTCCTACTGCCTTCTTCCAACCATGCGTTACCTCCTTCCATGGCAAGTTGTATGATCCTCTCGGATGAAAACAAATCCATATGCGATGTCACCGCACGGCTAATCATCTGTCGGTTCCCGCTAGCGTCGGAATAGGACCATTGTCCTTTTGCACACTGTCACTGCGCCCAACATTCGCAAGTTTAAAGTTCGTCACAGTCATCCCTTCCCAGATCCTAATTGGAATACCACAGACAAGGTTTAGACTTTCTGGATCTCAGGAATGCTGCCAATGGTTCTAGCCTATACCACGAAGACTCTGATCTCACAGAATGGAATGCTCTGTTGCCAGGAGAGGCAATCATGCGTCGTGAACTAGGAGGCCAAGAGATACACACTCAAGCTATTGCAGATAGAACGGAAGTGGTTGTCAGGCACACGTTCATAAGTGAGAATGATGATAAGTGTCACGGGTCATCACATTCATCAGGTTAAAGTGCGAGTGAATATCTTAGAGAAGAAGTAGGCGTGAGTTGAATAGAAAAGCAATAGTACTTGTATTAATTCATGAAGAACAGCAGAGCTCCACACCTTAATCTATGGGGTGTAGAAACTCCACCGGAGAAAATACATAAGTGAAAAGTCTAGGCATGGCCGTGAGGCTAGCCTCCATGTCCAAGGTCTAAGGACTCAACGTCAAGAGATACAAAAAGATCTAACTAAAGACCTACAAAATAAATCTCTAAAAGTAGTTTTTATACTAAACTAGTAACCTAGGGTTACAGAAAATGAGTAACAAAGTGCAAATACTGCAGAAATCCACTTCCGGGGCCCACTTGGTGTGTGCTTGGGCTGAGCATTGAGCTTTCATGTGTAGAGACTCTTTTTGGAGTTAAACGCCAGGTTGTAACCTATTTCTGGTGTTTAACTCTGATTTCCAACCTGTTTCTAGCGTTTAACTCTAGAATAGGGCAGGAAGTTGGCGTTTGAACGCCAGTTTGTGTCATCAAAACTCGGAAAAAGTATGAACTATTATATATTGCTGGAAAGCCCTGGATGTCTACTTTCCAACGCAATTGAGAGCGCGCCAATTGGGTTTCTGTAGCTCTAGAAAATCCATTTCGAGTTCAAGGAGGTCAGAATCCAACACCATCTGCAGTCCTTCTTTAGCCTCTGAATCAAATTTTTGCTCAACTCCCTCAATTTCAGCCAGAAATTACCTGAAATCATAGAAAAACACACAAACTCATAGTAAAGTCCAGAAATGTGATTTTTATTTAAAAACTAATTAAAATATACTAAAAACTAACTAAATCATACTAAAAACTATGTAAAAATAATGCCAAAAAGTGTATAAATTATCCGCTCATCACAAGACCAAACTTAAATTGTTGCTTGTCCCCAAGCAACTAAAAATCAAATAGGATAAAAAGAAGAGAATATACTATAAATTCCAAAATATCAATGAAACTTAGCTCCAATTAGATGAGCGGGACTAGTAGCTTCTTGCCTCTGAATAGTTTTGGCATCTCACTTTATCCTTTGAAGTTTAGAATGATTGGCATCTATAGGAACTCAGAATTTAGATAGTGTTATTGATTCTCCTAGTTCATTATTTTTCAGTATTACCATCGGATACATAAATGCCACAGACACATAACTGGGTGAACCTTTTCAGATTGTGACTCAGCTTTGCTAGAGTCCCCAATTAGAGGTGTCCAGGGTTCTTAAGCACACTTTTTTTGCTTTGGATCATGACTTTAACCGTTCAGTCTCAGGCTTTTCACTTGACACCTTCACGCCACAAGCACATGGTTAGGGACAGCTTGGTTTAGCCGCTTAGGCCAGGATTTTATTCCTTTGGGCCCTCTTATCCACTGATGCTCAAAGCCTTGGATCCTTTTTACCCTTGCCTTTTAGTTTAAAGGGTTACTGGCTTTTTGCTCTTGCCTTTTTCTTTTTCTTTTTCTTTTATTTTTGCCAATTTTTTTTCTTTCGCAAGCCTTGTTATTCACTACTTTTTCTTGCTTCAAGAATTAATTTTATGATTTTTCAAATTATCAATAACATTTCTCCTTTTTCATCATTCTTTCAAGAGCCAATAATTTTAACATTCATAAATAACAAATTCAAAAGACATATGCACTGTTCAAGCATTCATTCATAAAACAAAAAATATTGCCAAGAATCAATTAGGCTCAATAACTTATTTCAAATTCATTCTTGGCCCATTTTCTTTTAAATAATAAACGTATTCAATTCATATCTTGCCAAGAATCACTTTTCAAAATGGAGCGACTTTCCACATCTTTCCAACACTTCCAAACAATCACAAAATCATGCCAAATTCAAAATCTCTTTGAAAGACTCAAAATCATTCATTTCTAAATCAAGATTTGGTTGTAAAATTCCTCAGTGGAGTCTCAAGACTTCAGGGAAGAATAACCTAACTCATTTTCTTAAGTTCATCAAAAACCTCTAAAACTTTAGCTTCTTAATTTGAGTAAATAAAGTAGAAGTTAAACCCAAAACCAACTCATTTGAATCCAAAAACCAATTTCAGTTTCATTCTAAAATCTAAAGTGTTTCCAAAGGGTTCGAAAATTGTTTTAGTTTTTCTAAATCAAGATTTCAAAGAGTACTTCAGACTTTTCCCAAAACGTTGTAAAGTGAAATCAGTCAATCGAAATTCAGTTTCTTTTAAACCCACTAAAACTCCTCCAATTTGTTTACTTAAATCAAATTCCAAAACATGAAAACTTTCATATTTAAATTGACTTTAAAATATAATTCCTTTCTTAAATAAATTACATCCAAAATATATAGTTTTCTTAATATAGTAAGTTCAAACATAATTTATTTACTAATCCTCAACTCTTTTTTCAAGGGATTCAAGACCAAATCAGTTTCCAGTAAGATAATTTAGACTTTAATTACTAAAATCCTTTCAATTCAAAACATCCAGAAACCTCCATTTTGGACAAAATCAACATTATTTCAATCAAGCAGGCAATCATATTCATCCAATACAAATCAGACAATCTATAAGACTCACTTAATCACCAGAAATGCAATTCGCATATCATATCTATTTATAACAATTTCCAATTTAAAATAAATTAGTTTGTATGAAAAGTCCCTACCTTGACTCGTCGAAATCATAACCCAAACACATCAACTGAACTCTTTCTTCTCAGCCCAGAACCAACGACAACCACAAACTCGGCCCTTTATCACTTCCACAGCACTCAGGTAACTTAAAAGCGACATTCAACATTCAGAACTCGAACCTACGTTACCAAACCTCAGAATTTATAACCAAACATAATAAAATACTAACGCAGGGGTTTCCAAAATATAAATACTTACCGAACTAAGAAAACAAAACTGCAGCGTTCACTAAACCGGCTTGGCGGCAGCCCCGGCAGCCACCTCAAGCAGCAGCGGTTACGGCAGTGGCGTTCCCGGCGGCAGAAGCTCGGCCAGAAGCTCCGGCAACGGTGGACCTGGCGGCGATGGCTCTCAACGGCGACACCCTCCACAGCGGCAACTCCTGTGCAGCGCGTCTCTCTCTCTCTCCTACGAATGGTGGTGATCGAAGTTCAACAGCCAGAAAGGCAAGGCGCGGTGGCGACTCCCACGCGATGGTGACAGCGGCGGCTTCACCTTCTCCGCGCGTGCTCTGTTCCTTGATGGCGGGTCTTCAGCGGACCAACGGTGTCAACGGCTGTGGGGTGGCGCGGACGGCTCCGCCTCCGGCGCTCTCTTCCTCCACTGGTGCATGACGACGACGCGGCTGTGGTGGCTTCTCCCCTGCTCGCATTGCTGCTCTTCGACGACAGCCATGGCGAGGCGACGGCGCAGCCCACCAGCTCCGACGCCCCTCCCCAGCGCTCCCTCACCCTCAGATCTCCCTCTCTTCTTCTCCCTCTCCGGTCATCTTCCCCACGGCGCTCTCCCAAATTCGCTTTCTTCTTTCTTTCTTTCTTTCTGAAGCAAATGTAAGTTAGGGTTTGGGGAAAGGGTTGCTGCGCTGAGAGAAGAGTGAGGGTGGATTAGGATAGTAAATTAGGGTTTGTGCTAAAAATTAGGTATATGGATAGTTTGGTAATTTTAATAAAATTTGAGCATAAAGTATTAATATTTGAAAAACTAATTTAATCTCTAAAATTACTTTAAAATATTATTTGTGGTATAAAATACTAATTGATTCTCAATAAATTACTCAAATTGAAAATACATGGTAATATAATTAATTTTCTTTATCCTCAAAACTTAAAGTACTGAATGATATAAATATAATTGATCAAAAATCAAATCTTATAAAATTCTTATTATTTCATAACTACCAACTTTATAACTTAATTATAGAAAATAATTCAATAATCATAAAATTGGATGAAATTCTGATTTAAATAGCCAAACCTCATTATTTTCAAATTTCTAAAACTTTAAATCATAAATAGAAAAATAATCCATAAGTATAGAGTTTGGATAAAAACCTTAATTTATTTCAGAATCCAATTAATCAAAACTACCTTTAATTATTTTCAATAAAAATGATTTTCCTGAAAATAAAACAAAAAATAATTATATGATTTGATATTAGCTCAAAATAAGACTTTTCAAAAATCTTGGATCTTACATTTCCTATTTTAAGATTAATAAAAATGATTAAAATTACATATAAGATTATTTAACATAAATTATTTACCTAAGATACGTTGTTTATTACTATTTAATTTTCTTGAAAGGATTAAATAGATTTTTAAATATTGAAATATAATATTTTAAAATTAATAAAAATGATTAAAATTACATATAAGATTATTTAACATAAATTATTTACTTAAGATACGTTATTTATTACTATTTAATTTTTTGAAAGGATTAAATAAATTTTTAAATATTTTGAAATATAATATTTTAAGATTAATAAAAATGATTAAAATTACATATAAGATTATTTAACATAAATTATTTACTTAAGACACGTTTATTACTATTTAATTTTTTTTAAAGAATTAAATAGATTTTTAAATATTCTGAAATATAATATTTTAAGATTAATAAAAATGATTAAAATTACATATAAGATTATTTAACATAAATTATTTACTTAAGACACGTTGTTTATTACTGTTACGTAAACTTTATTTAAAGTGTTTATGATTTATGTTTTAGACGTTAGGGTATAGAATTTATGGTTTAAGTTTAGATTTTAGAGCTTAGAATTTAAAGTTTAGAAGTTTGATATTAGGGTTTATGATTTATAATTTAATAATTAGGGTTTAGGTTTCAAGTTCACGTAATTTAAATTTACTAGTTGATGTAATTCAAATTGAGTTTACGGTTTAACACTACAAGAGGAATGGATAATTGCAGCGGTTTATTTGTCGATTTGCATCGGTTTTAAACCGTGGCTAAACAGGATGCCAGCGGAACGACGGCTGCAGTGCATAAAGGCACGGGGATAGCATTTTGTGGCAATTCCAAGCAACCGTTGGCATAACCGTCGCAAGCTAGTTATTTTGCGTTGGTTAGATTAGCGGCGGTTTAAAACTGCCACTAGATTACCAAGAGTGATTTCTCCCACATATTTGCGAGGCTTTTTAACCGCCGCGATTTGCTGCAGCCATTTTTTTATAAAATTTATTTGCGGCGGTTTTAAACTTCCACTATTTGTAGCTCCTATTTTTTTAAAAATATAATATTTTAGCTTGATTTTGTTTATTAACCTGGGGATTTTTTTGGAGTATTTTTTATTTTAAAAATCTTATCGATTTTCTCTAAAAGTCTAAATTGATGCCAAGAACTCATGAATATTTAATTGCGAAACATATTAACATATTTATTTTAATATCAATAAAGTATTTCAATAGTTACCAAAATAAGTAAAGTATTTGGCTAATAAAAAATGCTACATAGTTAACTTAAACAAAACATATATTAAAAAATAAAATATCACATATATCCTAATTTCTCTGCTGCTACTTCATCCTCCACTGCCTTTCTTTTCAATTTTTTGGCCGTCATCTCCGCCTGTAGTTCAAACAACATCCTTTGGGCCTCTTTAGTTCAAAGGATGAAACAACTAACTGTATTTGTTGATGGTATTGCCTGTATCTCCTTGTAACCTATCACACATGGCCCAATAATGCAACAATGTCATATTCTTGGATAAAGCATTTGTGAAATCTAACATTAGCATAACCCAAGTATCATTCATTACAAACAAATATCGTGACTATCAAGGAACTGCCACATGCCTAATATAGCGACATTGTAATTTTGTAACAAATATGAAAGAAACTAAGCACTTAGGACCATGTTCTATTTCTTACATCAACTTGGGCATACAAGAAGACCCGAAGCTGAATGTTGATACATGGAAATAATCCACAAATTAAATGCACATCACTTAGTTTATAGTTAGTGACACATTTTATTTATATTCTTATAGGGAATGTAATTTTTTGGGTAGAATGAAGGATTCATGAAATAAGTAACTTTACTACAACGGAATAAGGAAGTAAACATTGGAATACCCATGAATGGTTGAATAATGAACATTTTATAGAACACAATTAGTCTATGCACTAAGAATCTATAACCAAGGATAATTAATTTAGTTTATGTTCAACTGGATTTGTCATGTTTCACAAGAAACGGTCGTATATATATCTCTCTCTCTCTCTCTCTGGCTTCTTGGTGTCTTGTAATTTATAACATCAAATACAAACACCAAAATACAATGATAATATATAATAAAACCAATTCATTGTTAGGATTATTGGACCTTACCGATTTCCTCTTTCATTTTTCTACGTCAAATTTTCCAAGGATGGAAAAATCATAGTCTTTGGCACATTATTTATCTATTTATTTATTTAAAAAGATAAGGCAAGAGCCACAATTCAATAAGAAACAACATATTTATACAACTATAGAAAGGAACACCCCTTTATATTCCACAAGGGAAGAACAAAATGATGCAACTCTAAACCAACACAGAAAATCATGAAAAAAAATTGAGAAAAAGTAATCTAAATTGAATCAGATATTAAGAAAAAGGATGCAATTATGCGTCCCAAAATTCAATATTTGTTAAAGGTTATATAACAGATAGTGCAGTAAAAGCAAGAGGCTTTTCTTTTCCATTTTTGACAGACAATATGCCGAAATGAAAAATATAGGAAAGTAAATCATATAAAAGCAGGTGAATCATGTTAAAGGGGGTGAAAACCAACCTCCTCTTGCATGAAAAGGAGCCTTGCCTTCTTTTGTTGGTAATCTGGCCGAGGAGATAAACAAGAATCACTCCCAGTTCCCCAATCTGCTTTATTCTCATTTGCTCCATGGAACATAGAAGATGAAGAACATGAATTGCTACCTTCTTTTACTATAGTCTTAGTTTCATTATCTTTAATTTTTTCACTTTGTATCCATGGTGATTGAGCAACATATCCCTACAAGCATGCAGGTACCAAAATTAACAACAAAAACAAATGTTGGAGCACCCTAAAACCCAAATGTGGTCATGGCTGAAGTGTAAACAAATTTTTTTAGCCACATTTGTTCAGTCTTTCTGAGTTGAGTTATCTTAGATAGAAACTTCATTTCCCATCCTTGTAATTTGAGGATCCTCATGTTCCTAAGAACCTCTGATGTTGCCTTCATTCTTGTATCTTTTGATTCCATCAATTTTGTTTGGAACTTCTCTTGCAATTATCCTAAAGGGACCTTTGCCAACATTACAAAAACTGTTGCAAAAAATGCAGCATTGAAGCAATGCCAAGATTCTTATACAAAATCAATAATGTTAATGAAACTTGCAATATTACTAGCCATATATCATGCATGTACCAACTGAAAACACCGATTCTTTTAGCATCAACCGTCATCAAGTTGATTGTCTCCCCTGAAGTATGTCCGCTTTTTTATTGACAAGAAGGGTCAACGATTTGTTATAGATCATTGTCACAAGAAATGCTCTGATTTGGATTCCGATTTGCTGCAACTTAAAGAACCAATGACTTTGTGAAAGACATTCAGCAATCTTTGCTACAAAAAATGCAGAAACCAAAATATAGCCCTGATTTTCATAGAGTTGTTTTCCATCAAGAAACTGAATAAAAGCATCAATAAGATAAGGACCAACATAAGAAGCAAAAGTGTTCAAAAATGCAAGAAATGCAGTGAACATAATCTCTTTCCATGTTGAAACTACTAACAATTTCACAAGCTTAAAAGTAGTTATGTGGTTAGTTCCACAACAATCTGCTTCAACCTTTTCCTTGAGAGTTAGAAAAGCTTCAATAACACTATCTCTGGAATCTAGTTGTGGAACATCCTCAAGGTCTAGGATTTACTTATTACCAAGAGCTATAAGAGAATTGTAAACCTTTATTAATTACCCTGTTAAAAATAATCTATCTGCAATGAGTTTCTAATTTATACAAAACTTGAATTGTAAAAATTAACTAATAAATTCGATTTGGAGGATATAGGAGTGAAGAAGTTCAAGCATTTCTAAAAATTCATTTAGAAAGCTTACCGAAATCACTACTTCTTCTTCTTCTTCTTCTGCAAGAAAAAAACATTAGTCTCCTCGTATACATATTCAGGATGCAGGTGGTCACAAGGGACCCTCTCAATATCAAAAACCTCATCACACATCTCCTAGAACTTTTTGTGTGCCTCTGCAGACCTCACCTGGTATCGGAGCAACACGACACCGTCTTCAGACACCAGGGTTTCGATGGCAGAAATCAAGGGCTGCATCGACTCCTCAATGAAAACCACGTCGAACGGTGGGTTAAATGCCTGGATCTGATCCTTCTGTGTCCAAATTGATTCTGCATCACATTGAAGGGTAACCCTTCTTCATCATCAACCTAAGAAGCATAATATTTGTATGTGTCAATAAAATCAAACACTTATAGATTGTTGCATTTTACAGAAATAAGAGTGAAAATTGATACCATACCTCCACATCTGTTCCTACACTTTTTGCTCTAGACAGGATTTGTGGAGTCAGAATCGTCGGATTTAGTGGCCAATCGGCGATCAGGGCCAAACCAGAACACATCGTAGGGTTTGAGAATGCCATTCTTCCAATTCATGTTTTTTAGGTGCTTGGCTGAGATGATTGTGAGGTCCAGGTCATTCGATTTCGACGAAGGAAGCCATGATGATGCCATTCGAGAAAAAGGGAAAAAAGGATCCTAGGTATCTCTCAATTGAGATGGAGAAGAAGAAGAATGGGGATTTTCGCTAGATGTAACAACGAAAATGAAAACGACGATTTTTTTTCTTTTTCTAATATAACAAAATAGATGAAAATTTTGGCAGTTTGTTTTAAATCTACCATAAATCGAACGATATGGTGCCTGGAGAACTAAACCGCTGTAGCAACTGCCCCAAAATCACCAGATAGTGACATTTTTTCAAACTGCCCCAAATTTGTCGTTGCTAACTCCCGCTTCTGCTGTAGTGTAAGTTTTAGAAGTTATGGTTTAGAGTATAAGATTTATGGTTTAGGATTTAGACTTTAGATATTAGAGTTTAAGGTTTAGGAGTTTGACATTAAGGTTTATGATTTATGAGTTAATAATTAGGGTTTGGGTTCAATTCAAATTTACTAGTTGATGTAATTCAAATTTAAGTATATAGTAATATTTAGTAATTATAGTGGTTTAGGGTTTAGGATTTAGGATTTAGTGGTTGCGAGTTATGTACGAGAGTTTGGTAGTTCTTATAATAATATTTAATATTTACTAATATGTTATTAGTTGATGTAATGCCGTAGTTCCTAAATTCTAACCCTAAATTCTAAACCATGTATTCATTTACTTGATTAGGGTTTAGGATTTAGAATTTGACATTTATAATAATATTTAAGAATTATAGTTTATATCTAGATGTTAAATACGTTTAATAAGTTTTATGTGCTAGAGTTTAGGGTTTAGTGGTTACGAGTTATGTGCGAGGGTTTAATGGTTCTTATAGTAATGTTTAATAGTTATTAATATATTATTACATGTAATTCAAATTTAAAACAAATTCTGAATGTTAAATCTTGTACTCATAAATCATAAACCCTAATTTATATTAACTTTAAAAATTAATAACTATAAATCCTAAGTCATAATTCCTAAATCCTAACCCTAAATTATAAACCATTTATTCACATGCTCGATTAGGGTTTAGATTTTTAGATTTATGGTATATAGTTTATGATTTAGGAGTTTAGAGTTTTCAATTTTAGGGTTTGAATTTTTTTTTTTTAAAAGTTTGGAGTTAGTATTTAAGGTAAAGATTTTGGAGATTAAGATTTAGGAATTTGACATCAGGGTTAGAATTTATAAGTTCATAATTAGGAATTTGACATATGGAGTAATATTTGATAATTGATTAGTATCTTATAAGTAAATAATTTATTTTATCCTTTTTTAAACATATCCTATTAAATTACTAATATGTTACAACTTGATATATGATTAGAAAAATAAATATTAAATAATTTTATATATAACAATAATGATGACAATGATAATAAGTAAACAATTTATTTTATTTTTTTTAAAGATGTCTTAATAAATTACCAATATATCACTACTTGATATATGAATAATAATAAATGTTAAATAATTTTATACATAATAATAACTATGGTAATGACTATAATTAAATAATTTATTTATTTTTTAAAAAAATACCTTATTAACTTACTAATATGTTACAATTAAGTTGTTATTGCAATTATGAGATATATATTTATTGTCAATTCATTTAACTAATTGCCTCATTATCAATTTCCTCTCTAATTGCCTCGTTATCAATCCCATATCTCAACTTGCAGTCAACAATCACTTTATTGTTTAATTAATTCTTTTCTTTGCAGCTTAACGATGAACCACTATTTTATGACTTATTTTATATTGAATCGAGTAAATTTTATCAACTTTACTCACACTTATCCATATAATTTGCATGTTTTTAAGTTTCCTTCCGAATTTTGCGCTATGACTGAAAACATGCTTCCTAGGCCTTTAAATTACTAATTTTTAATCCTCTCATATTACCATTCGATGTCGTGATCTGTTTGTTGAGTGACCTTAGGGTTATAGGACTGGAATGGCATGGAAGATGAAAAGCAAGCATGCTAAAGTGGAAGGAACACAAAAAATTGAAGATTTGAGAAGCTGGAACCGACGAGTGTGCGTGGCTGAAGCGTATGTGTGATCACGCCATCTTCCAAGCGACGCGTACGCGTGACTGATGCTTACGTGTGACCAGAAGCTTCGCCCGAGCGACGCATACACGTGGCTGACGCATATGCGTGACGAGGGTTATGTGCTGCAATAAAGGGAATATGCTGGGGGTGATTTCTGGGCTGCTTTTGGCCTAGTTTCAAGCCCGAAAATGAAGACAAGTGGCTGGGGATGGAGCTGGGACAGAGACACTACTTCAATTTAGTTTTAGTTTTGAGGTTTTGAATTCAAGTGAGAGAAACTCTTACTTCTTTCTATGGTTTTGGTTTTCTTCGTTTATTTTCAATTGGATCTTGAGAGAAACTGCTGCTACCTTCACTTCCAGTTATTTTTCTTATAGTTTTCTTCTTTAATTCCTTTGGTGCTCTTTTCAATTTGGTTATCTTGAACTCATATTTGGATCTTGTTACTCTTGAATTTTGTTGATGCATTGAGTTATTTCCATATCTATTGTTATTGCTTATTTTGTTATTGTTGATTATTGTTAGTGGTAACTTGAATTGGATTATTTTCTAGATTTTATCATGTCTTTTATCTTTGCTCACCAAGTGTTTGAGGAAATGTCATCCATGATCATGGAGTATATTTTCTTGCTTGGTTTGGGGGTTGAGTAATTAGAGCTTCTTGAATTGTTATACTTAAGTGTTGATTGGTAATTGAAGATTGCTAATTAGCTTGAACCTCACCAACTCTAGTTTCTCTCTCTGAGGTGACTAGGACTTGTGAGCTAGAGTTAATTGCGTTCACTTGACTTCCCTTTAATCGTTAAAGAATAACTAAGTGAGAGTAAGGAGCATTTACCATCACACTTGGGAAAGACAATGAGGATAGAAATTCCAATTCTCACCCCTAACCAAGATCTTTTTATATTGATTAATTGTCAATTCTTGCTAGTTATTTATTGTTCTAAATTCTAGTTATTTATTTTTCTTGCTCTCAACTTCAAAAACCCCAAGAAAATCCTAACCAATAATGTGCATCTTGTGTCAACTCCTAGGGAAAACAACCCGGGATTCTACTCTCGGTTATTGATTTTATTTGTGACACACATTTTAACTTTGACCAGCGAAAATCTCGTCGGTGAGACTATACTGTGCGGCATTAATTTGGAAGAAAACTTTTTGGTAATTCTTAACCGACATTTATCCGCTTGTCAAGTTTTGGCACCGTTACCAAGGAGTTACATATGTGTGCCATGTTATTGGTTGGTGTAAATATGTTAATATTTGAATAATTGCATCTTTTGTTTATTTGCTAGTTGGTTATTAGTAGTATTTATTAGTTATTTTGCTTAATATATCTTGTTGTCATGAGCTCTATGTTTCTTTTATTGAATGACGCGTTCACTACCCAATCCGAGCTTAGCCACATTTGATCCGGAAATTGAAAGAACCTTATTACATCTTAGGCAAGCTCGGCGTCGGTTAGCCTCCGAGGGTGGTGAAGGGGTTTCTGCCAATTCACTAACCTTACCCGAGGTTGAATCCGAAGCGTCATTTGAGGAAGAAACCAACTCCTCTTCCACTGATTCTATTGATGTCTCTTCCGTTTATCTAGGTACCGATACTATGGCCGCTCCTAGAAGAGTCACTCTTAAGGAGGTGGGAGCTCTGGATTTTACTCTCCAACCACCTCAAGTGCGTTATCCGGATTTAAATGCCGATTTTGAGTCAAGACCGGGTTAATCAATCTACTTCCGAAATTCCATGGTCTACCCGCTCAAGATCCCATCAAACATCTTAGAGACTTTCAAGGTGCTTGCTCAACTACTAGGTGGCATGGCTCAGACGAAGTCGCCATTTGGATATTTGCTTTCCCATTTTCTCTTGAGGAAAGGGCAAAGGAGTGGTTCTACACTTAACTCAAAAATGTTGTCACTAATTGGGATTTGCTTAGAAGGGAATTTTTGGATAAATTCTTTCCACCAGAGGTGACGAATAGGTTGAGGAAGGAAATCTCTTACATCATTCAAGGTGAATCAGAAACTCTCTATGAGTATTGGGAACGTTTTAGGAAGCTCCTTGATTTGTGCACTCATCACATGATTGACGAGTTGGTGTTAATTAGTTACTTTTGCCAAGGCATGAAGCCTCAAGATAAGATCCTTTTGGATGCTTTGAGTAATGGCTCTTTGACAAAGTACAAAACGGTGGAGGAAACATGGCAACTTATCACCGATTTAGCCGAATCTACCCAACATGCAAGGCAAAGGAGTAATTGATAAACCCCAATTTTGTGATTTATCTTGTGTGTAATTTGGGAATTTTATCAACTTTTCTCACATTTATTCAATGAAATAGCATGATTTTGTAATTCTCCCTAAATTTGTGCTTAAGTTTGAAAACATGCTTTTTAAGCCTTAAAATAGCTAAATTTAATTCACTTTAATTCTATTCAATACCTTGATATGTTTGTTAAGTGATTTCAGGTTTTAGAAGGCAAAGATTGGATTGAAGGAATGAAGGAAAAGCATGCAAAGTGGGAGAACTCATGAAGAAATGAAGGAATCGCAAAGCTGTCAATCATGACCTCTTCGTACTAAATCGATCATAACTTGAGCTACAGAGGTCAAAATGAGGCGGTTCTAGTTGCGTTGGAAAGCTAACATCCGGAGCTTCAAAATGATAAAAATATTGTCATAGTTACCTGGCGTTTAGAGATACATACATGTGCATCACGTGTACGCGTGGGAAGTTGCATGTGACTCACTAAAGGCAACTCGTGGCCAGTGATTTCTGAAGCATTTTGGGCTCAATCCAACTCATTTCTGATGCTATTGAACCCAAGGATTGAGGGGGGAATGAACCAAGTAGCCATAGTTTAGTTTTCATCATGTTTTAGGATAGAATTCTAGAGAGAGAGGCTCTCTCCTCTCTCTAGATTTAGGATAGAAATTAGGGTAAAGTTAGGTTAATCTTTCTCAAATTTCTCTTTCAATTCTTGTTTTGATTTCAATTCTCTTTATATTTTAGTGTTCTATTGTCTTAATCTTCTTAGTTTATCTTGTTAATTTCTTGTTTTGCTCTCTTTTATGTTGATGAACCATTGTTGGATCTTGATTTCTTTTAATGCAATGTTATGTTTCCATGTCTTCTTTTATATTTACCTTCATTGTTATTGTTGATTTCTTTCTTATGATGGTTATAGGTTTTGTTAATTCTTCCATTTTGTGATGTTTACTTATATTGCACTCTAGGTGTTTGATAAAATATTTTCTCTAGTTATTGAGTAGTTTTCCTTACTCTTGGCCTAGGCTAAGGGAATTGAGTGACCTTGAGTCATTGGGTCTCGTTGAATTGGTGATTTGAGAACCCTTGGTGGTCAATTTGATAACCATTGATACTAGCCTACTACTAAGTCAATTAGCAGCTAGGTTAGAACCTATGGATTGATGTTGATCAAGCCATTTGATATGCTTCAAGCATAGAAGTAGACTTAATGAGTTCGATTCCTCATAATTGTCAATATATGGTTTGTAGACAAGGATGGTGATCTCAATTACCTATGTCTAGCCAAGAGTTCTTTTCCTTCTTTTATTAATTCTTATTATTTACTTTCTTGCTATTTACTTTCTTGCTATTTACTTTTCTTGCCAATTACAAATCAAACCCCCTTTTTGCTTTTCATAGCCAATAATTGATAACTTCATTGCAATTCCTTGTGAGACGACCCGAGGTTTAAATACTTTGGTTAATTCTTATTGGGGTTTGTACTTGTGACAACCAAATTTTTGGATGTGAGGATTCTTTGTCACTTTAGAACTATACTTGCAACGAGAATTCAATAGTGAAATTCTAGACCGACATGACAATTTCTTCATTATCAAAATAGCGCCGTTGCCGGAGAATTGCACTGGTGTTATATTATTGGCTATTGTGAATATTGTGAATATGTTTGCCTTTTGCTTATTTGTTAGTTTTTGTTAGCTTTAAGACTTTGTTGCTTATTTTTGTTAGTTTTTATTTTTATTTGCTATTATGAATTCTCAACCCTTTGGCTATGAGTTTGGCTCAAATTATGTTGTAGAGAATGGGAGCTACAATGACAATATGCACCAAGGATGGAACAATCAAAGATGGGAAGAGCCTCAAAGGATTGATCACCCTTCTTGGTGACAACCTCCTTCCAAATCGAGTTTGACAAGAGTGCTTGGGGACATGACTACTCTCCTCACGGAGATGCGCAAGGAACAAAAGGAATTTTATTCCATCCAAGCCGTTCAAGAGCCACCCCAACATGACTACTCTCTGGATTCCTATAGGTATAATTCCAATCCTAATGCATATCAATCTAATGGATGTGGTGACCCTTATTGTGATTTTCAACAACCACCACCATATGCCTATGAACCACCCCCTCAACATGGTTTTGAACTACCTTACTCACAAGCCCCTTACCCCCAATCACTTCCATACGACCCTAATTCTTATCCATCAAACCAATCACCTTTTGAGCCATATGAACCATACATAGAGCCACCGCAATTCCAACACAACAACTCCCAAGAACCACCTCCATACACACCATCTCCATAGCTTTACCAAGATGAACCACCTTCCAATTATGAACCCTTTCCCCAAACAATGAATTCTCTATTACACCACCTCCAATGGATGAGTCTCTCCATGCCCTCATGCTAGAACAAGGAGATTTTAGATCTTGTATCCTAAGGCAACAAGAGGAGACGGAAAAAGAATTTAAGGAGATAGAAGCCAAGATGGTTATCATGGCGGAAGCCATTCACAACATGGTCTCCTCCTGCCTAAGTCTATGCGATCAAGGCACTCCCATTGTTGAATGTAGAGAAGCAATCAATGAGCATAGTGAGGGAGTGAGTTTGGTGCTTCAAGGTAGAGAAGAGGAGTTGAAGCAAGGAGTGCAACAAGAGGGGGAGGTAGAGATGATTGAAATGGAAGAAGTGGGTGAAGACCTAGGAGATGTTGGAAGTCCATGGGAATGTGGCATTAGAGAGCCCTCTTTCAAGAAGCTTGATATTGATGTTGAGGAGGGTGTACAACCTCCAAGGCATATCATGGTGGAAAACTTTGAAGAAGTTGATCAAGAGATGGATTCAATCATTGATTTATTCTTATGTACAATTGAATCCTCCCCCATTGGGCTTGACATGGAGATTAAGGAAGAAGATACCTCACCTCCCATACCCTTGGTAAGCAATGAAGAAGAGTTTGAATTGGAAGGAAGCTACCAAGAGGAAGAGGTTGAGCAAGAAGCAAGCTTCGTCATTGAAGACAACTCTACACCAAGTGACATTGGTGACCTTGTTGAAGATTCTTCCAATGGATGTGAAGTTGATGTTGAAGTGAACTTCACACAACCTCCAAAATTTGATTTAGTTAATGATGATGAAGAGTTGGAAGAAGTTGACAAGCAAGGAGAAGTTGAGGAAAGTTGTCAAGAGAAGGAGATAATCAAGGAAGAGCATAAGGGAATGACACTTGCAAAACCATTAGAGATATCCCTTCCTAAGTCACCATCCTACACAACATTAAAGTGGGTAAAATTCTTATCCCTAAGCTTTACTTTCTCACTTGAATATGGTTTGATTGAAAATGATGGTTGGTACATGAAATCGTGATTGTTCGTTCCCCGGTAACGGCGCCAAAAACTTGGTGCGCGAGAACGTAATTCAAACACTTCTTCACAACTCCGCGTAACTAACCAGCAAGTGTACTGGGTCGTCCAAGTAATAAACCTTACGTGAGTAAGGGTCGATCTCATGGAGATTGTCGGCTTGAAGCAAGCTATAGTCATCCTTGTAAATCTCAGTCAGGCGGATTCAATTGGTTATGAGGTTTTGATAATTAAAATATAAATAAAACAGAAAATAAGATAGAGATACTTATGTAATTCCTTGGTGGGAATTTCAGATAAGCGTCTGGAGATGCTTTGTTGCTTCTGAACTTTTGCTTTCCTACTGCCTTCTTCCAACCATGCATTACCTCCTTCCATGGAAAGCTGTATGATCCTCTCGGATGAAAACAAATCCATATGCGTTGTCACCACACGGCTAATCATTTGTCAGTTCCCGCTAGCATCGAAATAGGACCATTGTCCTTTTGCACTCTGTCATTGCGCCCAACATTCGCAAGTTTGAAGCTCGTCACAGTCATCCCTTCCCGGAATACCACAGACAAGGTTTAGACTTTCTGAATCTCAGAAATGCTGCCAATGGTTCTAGCCTATACCACGAAGATACTAATCTCACAGACTCGGTCCGTGTATTAGATATCCAAGAGAGTATACTCCAACTGTCGTCCAATGACTACATTGAACATCATGTAGATCACTTTGTGGTTGTCAGGCACGCGACCTTGGCTAAGCGAGTAACGAAGATTGGGTGCTTGTGACGGGTCACCCCTTCATTCTGACTTAACTGAATTAAGTACGAGAGTATATCTTGGAGAAGAAGTAGGCGTGAATTCGATAGAAAAACAGTAGTTACATTAATTCATGAAGAACAGCAGAGCTCCACACCTTAATCTATGGGGTGTAGAAACTCCACCGTAGAAAATACATAAGTGAAAGGTCTAGGCATGGCCATGAGGCCAGCCTCCAAACTTGAACAATGGTCTATGATAGCATAAGATTAACTAAAGACTTAAAATAAATCTCTAAAAGTAGTTTTTATACTAAACTAGTAGCCGGGGGTTACAGAAAATGAGTAACTAAGTGTAGATAGTGCAGAAATCCACTTCCGGGGCCCACTTGGTATGTGCTTGGGTTGAGCATTGAAGCTTTTTCATGCTTAGGTTTTTTCTGGAGTTAAACGCCAGCTTTGGTGCTAGTTTGGGCGTTTAACTCCAATTCTGGTGCCAGTTTGGGCGTTTTACGCCAAGATGTTTTAGGCTGTCTTTGAACGCCAGTTTGGACCATCAAATCTCGGGCAAAGTATAGACTATTATATATTTCTGGAAAGCCCAGAATGTCTACTTTCCAAGGCAATTGAGAGCGTGCCAATTGGGCTTCTGTAGCTCCAGAAAATCTACTTCGAGTGCGGGAAGGTCAGAATCCAACAGCATTTGCAGTCCTTTTTCAGCCTCTGAATCAGATTTTTGCTCAGGTCCCTCAATTTCAGCCAGAAAATACCTGAAATCACAGAAAAACACACAAACTCATAGTAAAGTCCAGAAATATGATTTTTGAATAAAAACTAATAAATATATAATAAAAAGTAATAAAAATATACTAAAAACTATGTAAAAACAATGCCAAAAAGGTATAAATTATCCGCTCATCACAACACCAAACTAAAAACAAAATAGGATAAAAATAAGAGAATATATAATGAACTCCAAACTTATCAATGAAGATTAGCTTCAATTTGATGAGCGGGACTTGTAGCCTTTTTGCTTCTGAACAGTTTTGGCATCTCACTTTATCCTTTGAAGTTCAGAATGATTGGCATCTATAGGAACTCAGAATTCAGATAGTGTTATTGATTCTCTTAGTTCAGTATGTTAATTCTTGAACACAGCTACTTTATGAGTCTTGGCCGTGACCCTAAGCATTTTGTCTTCCAGTATTACCACCGGATACATAAATGCCACAGACACATAACTGGGTGAACCTTTTCAGATTGTGACTCAGCTTTGCTAGAGTCCCCAGTTAGAGGTTTCCAGATCTCTTAAGCACACTCTTTTTACTTTGGACCACGACTTTAACCGCTCAGTCTCAAGCTTTTCACTTAACACCTTCACGCCACAAGCACATGGTTAGGGACAGCTTGGTTTAGCCGCTTAGGCCAGGATTTTATTCCTGTGGGCCCTCTTATCCATTAATGCTCAAAGTCTTGGATCCTTTTTCTACCCTTGCCTTTTGGTTTAAAGGGTTACTGGCTTTTTCTGCTTACTTTTTCTTTTTCTTTCTTTTTTTCTTTATTTTTTCGCCTTTTTTTTTCGCAAGCTTTTTCTATTCACTGCTTTTTCTTGCTTCAAGAATCAATTTTATGATTTTTCAGATTATCAATAACATTTCTCCTTTTTCAATATTCTTTCAAGAGCCAACAATTTTAACATTCATAAATAACAAATTCAAAAATATGCACTGTTCAAGCATTCATTCAGAAAACAAAAGGTATTGCCACCACATCAAAATAATTAAACTAATTTCAAGATAAAATTTAAAATCATGTACTTCTTGTTCTTTTGTAATTAAAAACATTTTTCATTTAAGAAAGGTGATGGATTCATAGGACATTCATAGCTTTAAGACATAGACACTAGACACTAATGATCATGTAATAAAGACACAAACATAGACAAAACATAAAGCATAATTTTCAAAAAACAGAAAAAATAAGAGCAAGGAAATTAAAGAACGGGTCCACCTTAATGATGGCGGCTAGTTCTTCCTCTTGAAGATCTTATGGAGTGCTTGAGCTCCTCTATGTCTCTTCCTTGCCTTTGTTGCTCCTCCCTCATGGCTTTTTGGTCTTCTCTAATTTCATGGAGGAGGAGGGAATGCTCTTGGTGCTCCATCCTTTTCTTAGTGATAGGCTTGTCCTCTTCAATGAGGATATCTCCCTCTATGGCAATTCCAGCTGAATTGCATAGGTGACAAATGAGATGAGGGAAGGCTAACCTTGCCAAAGTGGAAGACTTGTCTGCCACCTTGTAGAGTTCTAGGGATATGATCTCATGAACTTCTACTTCCTCTCCATTCATGATACTATGGATCATGATAGCCCGGTCTACAGTAACTTCAGACCGGTTGCTAGTAGGAATTATGGAGCGTTGGATAAACTCCAACCATCCCCTAGCCACAGGTTTAAGGTCAAGCCTTCTTAGTTGAACCGGCTTGCCTCTTGAGTCTCTCTTCCATTGAGCGCCTACCACATAAATGTCCCTAAGGACTTGGTCCAACCTTTGATCAAAGTTGACCCTTCTAGTGAAAGGGTGAGGATCTCCTTGCATCATTGGCAAGATGAATGCTAACCTCACATTTTCTGGACTGAAATCCAAGTAATTCCCCCGAACCATTGTGAGCCAATTCTTTGGGTTCGGGTTCACACTTTGGTCATGGTTCTTAGTGATCCATGCATTGGCATAGAACTCTTGAACCATTAAGATCCCGACTTGTTGAATGGGGTTGGTGAGGATTTCCCAACCTCTTCTTCAAACTTCATGTCGGATCTCCGGATATTCGCTCTTTTTGAGCTTAAAGGGGACCTCGGGGATCACTTTTTTTTTTTGCCACAACTTCATAGAAGTGGTCTTGATGGACCTTTGAGATGAATCTCTCCATCTTCTATGACTCAGAGGTGAAAGCAATTGTCTTCCCTTTCCTCTTTCTAGAGGTTTCTCCGGCCTTAGGTGCCATTAGTGGTTATGGAAAACAAAAAGCTTTAGCTTTTCCCACACCAAACTTAGAATGGTTGCTCGTCCTCGAGCAGAAGAAGAAAGAAAAGAGTAGAAGAAGAAGAAATGGAGGAGATGGAGTAGTGGTATGGGTTCGGCCAAGGGGGTAGTAGTGTGTAAGTTGTGTGAAGATGAAGGTGGTAAGGAGGGGTATTTATAGGGTAAGGGAGAGAGGGTAGCCATGTATGAGGGATTGGGTTTGGGAGGGAAATGGTTTGAATTTGAATGGTGAGGTAGGTGGGGTTTAATGATGGATGGATGTGAGTGGTGAAGAGGTTGTGGGGAAGAGGATAGGATTTGATAGGTGAGGGGTGTTTAGGGAAGAGTTTTTTATGGGATTGGTCAAGGGTGTTTGGGGAAGAGTGTTATCGAAAGGTGTGAAAAGGAGAGAAGAAGAGGTGGGGTAGGTGGGGATCCTGTGGAGTCCACAAATCCTGAGGTGTCAAGGAATTTGAGTCCTTGCACCATTCTGGCATTCAAACACCCATTATGTGCCAACTTTGGCGTTTAACACCAGCTCTGCTACCTTTCCTAGCGTTAAACGCCACTCTGCTACCCATTTCTGGCATTAAACGCCAGCCAGATGCCAGTCAGCCCTTTCTGGTGTTAAACACCCAGAGTGCTACCCATTCTGGCGTTTAACGCCCAGAATGCTGCCAGGCTGGGCGTTAAACGCCCATTCTGCTATCCTTAAGCCTGTCCTCCAGGGTGTGCTATTTTTAATGCTGTTTTTTATTCTGTTTTTGATTTTTCAGTTGTTTTTGTGACTTCACATGATCATCAACCTAAAGAAATCATAAATAACAAAAGAAAACAAATAAATATAATTAAATAACATTGGGTTACCTCCCAACAAGCGTTTCTTTAATATCAATAGCTTGACAGTGAAGCTCTTAGAGAGCTTTCACAGAGACTCAGAGCTTGATGTTGGCCTCCCAACACCAAACTTAGAAGTTGAGTGTGGGGGCTTTGTTTAACTCTGTATTGAGAGAAGCTTTTCATGCTTTCTCTCCATGGTTACAGAAGAAGATCCTTGAGCCTTAAACACAAGGTATTCCTCATTCAATTGAAGAAATAGCTCTCCTCTGTCCATATCAATCACAGCTCTTGCTGTGGCTAGGAAGGGTCTTCCTAGGATGATGGATTCATCCTCATCCTTCCCAATGTCTAGGATTATGAAATCAGCAGGGATGTACAGGCCTTCAACCTTCACCAAGACATCCTCTACAAGTCCATAAGCCTGTTTTCTTGAATTGTCTGCCATCTCTAATGAGATTCTTGCAGCTTTCACCTCAAAGATCCCTAGGTTTTCCATTACAGAGAGGGGCATGAGGTTTATCCCTGACCCCAGGTCACACAGAGCCTTTTCAAAGGTCATGGTGCCTATGGTACAAGGTATTAAGAACTTTCCAGGATCCTGTTTCTTCTGAGGTAATTTCAGTTGAACCAGATCATTTAGTTCATTGATGAGCAATGGGGGTTCATCCTCCCAAGTCTCATTACCAAATAACTTGGCATTCAGCTTTATGATTACTCCTAGATATTGAGCAACTTGCTCTTCAATAATATCTTCATCCTCTTCAGAGGAAGAATACTCATCAGAGCTCATGAATGGCAACAGTAAGTTTAGTGGAATCTCTATGGTCTTTATATGAGCCTCAGATTCCTTTGGTTCCTCTTTAGGGAACTCCTTAGAGGCCAGTGGACGTCCATTGAGGTCTTCCTCAGTGAAAATCACTGCCTTTCCCTCCTCTACAGGTTCGGCCATGTTGGACGTGTAGATGGCCTTGCACTCTCTCTTTGGATTCTCTTCTGTATTGCTTGGGAGAGTACTAGGAGGGATTTTAGTAACTCTTTTACTCAGCTGACTCACTTGTGCCTCCAAATTTCTAATGGAGGACCTTGCTTCAGTCATAAAACTGAGAGTGGTCTTAGATAGATCAGAGACTACAGTTGCTAAGTCAGAATGGTTCTGCTTAGAATTCTTTGTCTGTTGCTAAGAAGATGATGGGAAGGGTTTGCTATTGCCAAACCTGTTTCTTCCACCATTATTATTATTGAAGCCTTGATTATGCTTCTGTTGATCCTTCCATGAGAGATTAGGATGATTCCTCCATGAAGGATTATAGGTATTTCCATAGGATTCTCCCATGTAATTCACCTCTGCCATTGCAGGATTCTCAGGGTCATAGGCTTCTTCTTCAGAGGAAGCCTCCTTAGTACTGCCTGATGCAGCTTGCATTCCAGACAGACTCTGAGAAATCATATTGACTTGCTGAGTCAATATTTTGTTCTGAGTCAATATTTTGTTCTGAGCCAATATGGCATTCAGAGTATCAATCTCAAGAACTCCTTTCTTCTGAGTTGTCCCATTATTCACAGGATTCCTTTCAGAAGTGTACATGAACTGGTTATTTGCAACCATTTCAATGAGTTCCTAGGCTTCTGTAGGCGTCTTCTTCAGATGAAGAGATCCTCCAGCAGAGTGGTCCAATGACATCTTGGACAATTCAGACAGACCATCATAGAATATACATATGATGCTCCACTCTGAAAACATGTCAGAAGGACACCTTCTGATCAATTGCTTGTATCTTTCCCAAGCTTCATAGAGGGATTCACCTTCATTCTGTCTGAAGGTTTGGACTTCCACTCTAAGCTTGCTCAACTTTTGAGGTGGAAAGAATTTGGCCAAGAAGGTATTGACCAACTTTTTTCAAGAGTTCAGGCTATCTTTAGGTTGTGAGTCCAACCATGTCCTAGCTCTGTCTCTTACAGCAAAGGGGAAAAGCATAAGTCTGTAGACCTCAGGATTAACCCCATTGGTCTTAACAGTGTCACAGATTTGCAAGAATTCAGCTAAGAACTGATGAGGATCTTCCAATGGAAGTCCATGAAACTTGCAATTCTGCTACATCAGAAAAACTAATTGAGGCTTAAGCTCAAAGTTGTTTGCTCCAATTGCAAGAATTGAGATGCTCCTTCCACAGAAGTCAAAAGAGGGTGCAATAAAGTCACCAAGCATCTTCCTTGCATCTCTACCATTGTTATTGGGTTCGGCCATCTCTTCTTCTTTTTTGAAAAATTCTGTTAGGTCCTCTCCAGAGTGTTGTGCTTTAGCTTCTGTTAGCTTCCTCTTTAGAGTCCTTTCAGGTTCTAGATCAGCTTCAACAAGAATGTTCTTATCCTTGATCCTGCTCATATGAAAAAGAAGAGAACAGAAAAGAATAGGAATCCTCTATGTCACAGTATAGAGATTCCTTTATGTGAGTAGAAGAATATAAGAGTAGAATGAAGAAGAGAGAAGATGAAGAATTCGAACACAGAGAGGGAGAGAGTGTTATTCGAATTTTATTTTAAAATAAAATAAAAATATTTTTGTTTTTATTTTAATTAGAAGTTAGAATTCGAAATTTAAGAAAAGAAATAAAAGTAATTTGAAACTAAATAAATTAATTAATTAAAAAGATTTTTGAAAAAGTGGTTAGTGATTTTCGAAAATTGAGGAGAGAAAAGTAGTTAGGTGGTTTTGAAAAAGATATGATTGAAATAGAAAACTTTTAAAATCAAACAAAAAGTCAAGTAGTTGATTGAAAAAGATTTGAAAATAAATTTTGAAAAGGTAAGAAGTTAGAAAAAAATTTTGAAATTAAGTTTTGAAAAAGATATGATTGAAATTTATTTTGAAAAAGATTTGAAAAGGAAATTAAAAAGATTTGATTTTTTAAATTAAAGTTGTTTACTTGACTAACAAGAAACTAAAAGATATGATTCTAGAATTTAAAGATTGATCTTTTCTTAATAGACAAGTAACAACTTGAAATCTTTTGAATCTAAACATTAAATGTTAGCATTAATTTCGAAAATATGAAATAAAAATAAGAAAAAGATTTTGAAAATCAATTTTGAAAATTTTCAAAAAAAATGAAAAAGATTTGATTTTTGAAAAGATTTGAAAAAGATAGAAATTTTAAATTGAAATTTTCACTTGACTAACAAGAAACAACTAAATTTTAAAAACTTTATGACTAAATCAATTCAAAATTTTGAAAATTATGAGTGAAATAAGGGAAAGATATTTTTTTTATTTTTGAATTTTTAATGGAGAGAGAGAAAAACATCAAAATGACACAAGACATAAGAAATTAAAATCAAAACAACTAATGCATGCAAGAACACTTTGAATGTCAATATGAACACCAAGAACACTTTGAAGATCATGATGAACATCAAGAACATATTTTTAAAAATCTTTAAGAAAAGAAAGACATGCAAGACACCAAATTTAAAAATTTTTAAACTACAGACACTATGAATTCGAAAATGTATATGAAAAACAAGAAAAGATACAAAACAAGAAAAACTAAAGATCAAACAAGGAAAATCATTAAGAACTATATGAAGATCAATGAAGAACACATGCATGAATTTTTTCGAAAATTTTAGAAAATTAAAGGCATGCAATTGACACCAAACTTAAAATTTGACACTAGACTCACACAAGAAACACAAAAATTTTTGGTTTTTATGGTTTTATTATTTTTTTGTATTTTTTGAAAATTATTTGGAAAAAGAGAAAATAAATAAATTCAAAATTTTTAATAGGAATTTCAGGAATCATGCAATGTTAGTCTAAAGCTTCGGTCCGAAAATTTAGACATAGCCAAATAGCCAGCCAAGCTTTATGTGAAAGCTTCGGTCCAAAAGTTTAGACATGGCCAAATGGCCAGCCAAGCTTCAGCAGAGCATTACATACAACAGCTAAATTGATGGGAGTCAAAAAGCTCCTGCAATGATAAGTGAAAGCCTCGGTCCAAAAGATTAGACATGGCTTAGCAGCCAGCCAGGCTTCACATATCATCTGAAACTCTAGAATTCATTCTTAAAAATTCTGAAGAACATAAAATTTTTTGAATTTTTCGAAAATTATATAAGTTTTTTTTTTTAAAAAATTTTTTTCGAAAATAAAAATAAAAATAAAATGCTTAAACATAAAATAAAATTACCTAATCTGAGCAACAAGATGAACTGTCAGTTGTCCAAACTCGAACAATCCCCAGCAACAGCACCAAAAACTTGGTACACGAAATCGTGATTGTCCGTTCCCCGGTAACGGCGCCAAAAACTTGGTGCGCGAGAACGTAATTCAAACACTTCTTTACAACTCCGTGTAACTAACCAGCAAGTGCAATGGGTCGTCCAAGTAATAAACCTTACGTGAGTAAGGGTCGATCCCACGGAGATTGTCGGCTTGAAGCAAGCTATGGTCATCCTTGTAAATCTCAGTCAGGTGGATTCAATTGGTTATGAGGTTTTGATAATTAAAATATAAATAAAATAGAAAATAAGATAGAGATACTTATGTAATTCATTGGTGGGAATTTCAGATAAGCGTCTGGAGATGCTTTGTTGCTTCTGAACTTCTGCTTTCCTACTGCCTTCTTCCAACCATGCATTACCTCCTTCCATGGCAAGCTGTATGATCCTCTCGGATGAAAACAAATCCATATGCGGGCTGTCACCGCACGGCTAATCATCTGTCGGTTCCCGCTAGCGTCGGAATAGGACCATTGTCCTTTTGCACACTGTCACTGCGCCCAACATTCGCAAGTTTGAAGCTCGTCACAGTCATCCCTTCACAGATCCTACTCAGAATACCACAGACAAGGTTTAGACTTTCTGGATCTCAGTAATGCTGCCAATGGTTCTAGCCTATACCACGAAGATACTAATCTCATGGACTCGGTCCGTGTATTAGATATCCAAGAGAGTATACTCCAGCTGTTGTCCAATGACTACGTTGACATCTTGTAGATCGCTTTGTAGTTGTCAGGCACGGTACCTTGGCTAAGCGAGTAACGAAGATTGGGTGATTGTGACGGGTCACCCCTTTATTCTGACTAACTGAATTAAGTACGAGAGTATATCTTGGAGAAGAAGTAGGCGTGAATTGGATAGAAAAACAGTAGTAATTGCATTAATTCATGAAGAACAGCAGAGCTCCACACCTTAATCTATGGGGTGTAGAAACTCCACCGTAGAAAATACATAAGTGAAAGGTCTAGGCATGGCCATGAGGCCAGCCTCCAAACATGAACAATGGTCTATGATAGCATAAGATTAACTAAATACTTAAAATAAATCTCTAAAAGTAGTTTTTATACTAAACTAGTAGCCTAGGGTTACAGAAAATGAGTAACTAAGTGTAGATAGTGCAGAAATCCACTTCTGGGGCCCACTTGGTGTGTGCTTGGGCTGAGCATTGAAGATTTTTCGTGCTTAGACTTTTCCTAGAGTTAAACGCCAGCTTTGGTGCCAGCTTGGGCGTTTAACTCCAATTCTGGTGCCAGTTTGGGCGTTTTACGCCAATATGTTTTAGGCTGTCTTTGAACGCCAGTTTGGGCCATCAAATCTAGGACAAAGTATAAACTATTATATATTGATGGAAAGCCCAGGATGTCTAATTTCTAACAAAATTAAGTGCGCGCCAATTGGGCTTCTGTAGCTCTAGAAAATCCACTTCGAGTGCGGGGAGGTCAGAATCCAACAGCATCTGCAGTCGTTTTTCAGCCTCTGAATCAGATTTTTGCTCAGATCCCTCAATTTCAGCCAGAAAATACCTGAAATCACAAAAAAATACACAAACTCATAGTAAAGTCCAGAAATATAATTTTTGAATAAAAAATAATAAAAATATAATAAAAAGTAATAAAAACATAATAAAAACTATGTAAAAATAATGCCAAAAAGGGTATAAATTATCCGCTCATCAATGGTCAACTTAGAGCTCTTTGTGGAGTTAAGAGTATGAGAGAATTGTATAGTTGTTGGAAAAACAATGTTAGGCTCATATAGGTTGAACCCTCAAGGCATAGGTTCCATGGTTGGAGGGATGCTAATTTGTGTGGGTTTAGGAGGAGAATTTGGTGTCTACTTGAGAACTCGGATCAATTACCACCCGGATGGAACAATGATGATCAATTAGAAGATGGGTGTGAAATAAGATATGGGATCCCGAATCACAACATGAAGACCAATTTTAGAAGCTCATATCTTGGGAAGAACCTCACCCAAGCTTGGTGAAAATGGTTGGAAATTCTGACAACCAATTGAGGAGAAAGCATTCTTGGAGGTTCAAGGATGAGTACAAGCATAAGCCACCTTGACAAGGAGCCTCCCAAATGTCCAACTTAAGGACTTAAACTAAAAGTGCTAGGTGGGAGACACCCCACCATGGTAAACTCTTTCCATTCTCTTGTATATATAATCAATGAATGAATTGGCTTGCCATTGTAGGTAGTTTTTCTTATTTTCTATACTCTTATACATTTTGCTTTTATTGATAGATTGTTTATTAAATTTATGTCATGATTAGAATAGTTGTTGTTAAATTGTATTTTGCTTGAAGTGTAAGTTTTGTGTGTTTTGTGTGTGAAAAATATTTCAAAATCTAAAAAAATATATTTGTTGTTAAATTTGAATTTCGATTGTTTTAGAATGTTTATAGATTAGGAGAATGCCATGTTTCTTTTAAAAAAAATGGTGAGCCACGCGTAAGCGTGGCCGACGCGTACGCGTCGTATGCCATATTGGGACTCCCGGTTCAAAAACCCGAGAGTTGCGCGAAACTGGCGCTGAAACTGCGCGTTTCGCACAAACTAGACCCACGCGTGCGTGTGGGTGACGCTTACACGTCACCTGGACTTTCGGCATTCCACACGTACGCGTGAGCGACGCTTACGCGTCGCTTGTCCATCCTGCCATCCACGTGCACGTGTGAGTGACGCTTACGCGTCGCTTCCGCACCCCTTTTTTTTCCCCTTTCTTCTTCTTTCTTTCTTTCTTCTTTCTTCTCTCCTTCTTCTTTCTTTATACCTTTCTTCTTTTCTCATCTTCCTTTCTTACTTTCTTCCTCTCCTTTCAAAATTCTATTTTTATCAATTTTATTTTTCTCATCTTTCATTTTCTTTTGTTTATTGCATTTGCATACTTTTATTCATTACTTTTTAATTTTGTTTTATTATATAGCTTGTTCTTATTTTCTTTTCTAAAATTTTTTATTTTAATAGTAGTGTTGAATGCTTTTACTCAATTGTTGAGAATTCTTGGTTAATCTTGGTGCTTCTAGACTTATTTGATATTGATGGGTAATGAAATTTCTAATTCAACGCTTAACCTTTGATGATCCTTGTATCCTTTGTGCATTGATATGAGCTTACATGTCTTTCATGACCCACTCTTTCTTGTTTGAACTGATGCTCGACATGCTCTTCATGTTATTCACTTATACTTTGACTTTCCTCTTGCATCAAGTATTAGTTGATATGCTCTTTGCCTATATTGCTCTCTCACTTACATGCGTAGCTAACATGTAGATGAGAACCTTACTCTTATTTGGCATTAGCCCCCGCCTATGTTCTATTGCTTTGATATCTTTATTGTAGGCCTAATTTTCTTTCTTTTTCTTTCCTTTTAGGATGGCCACCAAAGGAGAAAAAGGAAAAGCTTCTAAATAGGGCAATAAACAAGTTCATCTGCACAACCTTTTGAAGGAGCTCATCAATTGTGGCAACTCATCCACATTGCTCTTCTTTGCATGCACCGAGGACGGTGCAATCTTCAAGTGTGGGGAGGTCGTCCGACTGATCTCCATGGGTAACAATTTCCTTTTTCAACACCAATTCTTAATTTTCTTTGTTAGTTAGTTATTGCATTGCATGATAGGGTGCATGTTAGTTAGAATTTGTACATATTTTTACCACTTCTTTTTATGTTAGGACTACTTGGTTAGGGTGATGATTTTTTTTCCAAGAAATTATTTTAGGGCACCCTACCAATTTGAAAAAAAAATTTTGTTGAACTTGCTTGGAAGAATTTATTTTGGAACATGGTTTTTGAGCCAAGAACACAAGCATGTGAGTTTTGAGCCCAATTGTGTGGTTACATCATATAACCACTTATTTTCATTCTTGTGTGTATTATTCTCTTTCTATGATTGTAATATTTGATTTGTTTGATTCTTTATGTCCATTATTCCATGTATACATGCATTTATATGACTGAGGTCATCATTTCATTTAGCTCACTTCCCCAAATAGCCTACCTTTCATCAACCATTGTTAGCCAATTTTGAGCCTATTTAATCTCTTTTGTTCTTAAGTTTAGCACATCACTACCCCTAAGCGAAAAATAATAAATGTCCCTTAATTTAGATCTTTGATTAGCTTAGGCTAGTGAGGGTGTGTATCATTTGGGTATGGGAAACTTGGGACATTGGTTGAGATAAAAGTGTATTTTGTATTTTTGTTGAAAATCATGGGATTGGGTACATGCTTATGCATTAAATATGTAAAACCATATGCATTGATACGTTTGTATATACTTCTGTGAAAAAAAAATGTGAAAAAAAATGTAGAAAAAGAAATAGAAAAATAAAAGAAACAAATATATATATATATATATATATATATATATATATGCAATAAAAAGGGGACAAAAATGCCTCAAAGTAAAGTAACAATAACAATGCATATGAAATGTGAATTAAAGAGAATGCATGAGTATGTGAAAAAGTGGGAATCATGGGTAGCTAGATATTGTATTAGAATTGTATAGGTTGTTATATGTGTTTGGTGAGAGCTTAGGTTAATCAAAGATTCAAATTTCAAGCTCACTTGATCATATGCATCCTTACCTTTACCCTAGCCCCATTACAACCTATGAATAAGCCCTCATGATGAATGTATGCATGCATTGAATATTTGTTGATTGTTAGATGAAAAATAAATCATGGAAATCATGATTAGAAGAGAACTGAGTGATCAACCCTATACACTAGAGTGACTAGAGCAGATACACGTCCGGTGAGGGTTCGATGCTCAATTCCTTATTCCCGGCTTTCATGAGCTTTCTTCTTGCAAGTCTATTTGAACTTCATTTTGATATTTGAATTAGTAGGATTCATGAATCATCATATGATTTTAGCCCCACTTGCGTATATATGTTCTTGGAGATAGATTTACTTTTAACCAAGTAGATTGAGTCATATTGCATCTAGTTGCATTCATATAGATAGGAGCATATAGTTTATTTGCATTGAATAAATGTTCATTCCCTTTTTCTTGTCCTTCTTTATTCTTAGCATGAGGACATATCTGGTTTAAGTGTGGGGAGGTTTGATAAACCCCAATTTTGTGGTTTATCTTGTGCGTAATTTGGGGGATTTTATCAACTTTTCTCACATTTATTCAATGAAATATCATGGTTTTGTAATTCTCCCTAAATTTGTGCTTTAGTGTGAAAACATGCTCTTTAGGCCTTAAAATAGCTAAATGTAATTCACTATAATTCCATTCGATACCTTGATATGTTTGTTAAGTGATTTCAGGTTTTAGAAGGCAAAGATTGCATTGAAGGAATGAAGGAAAACCATGCAAAGTGGGAGAACTCATGAAGAAATGAAGGAATCGCAAAGTTGTCAATCCTGACCTCTTCATACTAAATCGATCATAACATGAGCTACAAAGGTCCAAATGAGGCGGTTCCAGTTATGTTGGAAAGCTAACATCTGGGGCTTCAAAATGATATAAAATTTTCTATAGTTTCCTGGCGTTTAGAGATGTGTACGCGTGCATCACGTGTACGCGTGGGAAGTTGCACGTGACTCACTAAAGGTAACTCATGGCCAGCGATTTTTGAAGCATTTTGGGCCCAATCTAACTCATTTATGATGCTATTAAACTCAATGATTGAGGGGGGAATGAACCAAGTAGCCATAGTTTAGTTTTCATCATGTTTTAGGGTAGAATTCTAGAGAGAGAGGCTCTCTCCTCTCTCTAGATTTAGGATAGAAATTAGGGTAAAGTTAGGTTAATCTTTCTCAAATTTCTCTTTCAATTCTTGTTTTGATTTCAATTCTCTTTATATTTTAGTGTTCTATTGTCTTAATCTTCTTAGTTTCTCTTGTTAATTTCTTGTTTTGCTCTCTTTTATGTTGATGAACCATTGTTGGATCTTGATTTCTTTTAATGCAATGTTATGTTTCCATGTCTTCTTTTATGTTTACCTTCATTGTTATTGTTGATTTCTTGCTTATGATGGTTATAGGTTTTGTTAATTCTTGCATTTTGTGATGTTTACTTTTATTGCACTCTAGGTGTTTGATAAAATATTTTCTCTAGTTATTGAGTAGTTTTCCTTACTCTTGGCCTAGGCTAAGGGAATTGAGTGACCTTGAGTCATTGGGTCTCATTGAATTAGTGATTTGAGAACCCTTGGTGGTCAATTTGATAACCATTGATACTAGCTTACTACTAAGTCAATTAGTAGCTAGGTTAGAACCTATGGATTGATGTTGATCAAGCCATTTGATATGCTTCAAGCATAGAAGTAGACTTAATGAGCTCGGTTCCTCATAATTGTCAATATATGGTTTGTAGACAATGATGGTGATCTCAATTACCTATGTTTAGCCAAGAGTTCTTTTTCTTCTTTTATTAATTCTTATTATTTAATTTCTTGCTATTTACTTTTCTTGCTAATTACAAATCAAACCCCTTTTTTGCTCTTCAAAGCCAATAATTGATCACTTCATTGAAATTCCTTGTGAGACGATCCGAACCCCCTTTTTGCTCTTCATAGCCAATAATTGATCACTTCATTGCAATTCCTTGTGAGACGGCCCGAGGTTCAAATACTTCGGTTAATTCTTATTGGAGTTTGTACTTGTGACAACCAAATTTTTGCATGTGAGGATTCTTTGTCGGTTTAGAACTATACTTGCAACGAAAATTCAATAGTAAAATTCTAGACCGACACGACAATTTCTTCATTATCAATAATCATCCTAAGGCTATTGCGGAAGTTTCTTCTAGTACTGAGTCCGCGCTCACCAAGACTTTGGGAGAGATGACCAATCTCCTCAAGCAAATCCACCTCAACTAACAACAACCTCCACCTCCTCCACAACAACAATGCCAACAGATAGTCCTTCAAAGAGTATGTGGAATTTGTTCTTGTTACTCTCACTATTCCGATGAATGTCCACAACTCCAAGAGGACAATACTTTAGCGGCCACCAATGCTTATTACAACCGTCCAAATCAAGGGTATTATCAACAAGGAGGTAACTATAATCAAGGGGGTAACTACAACCAAGGTTGGCAAGATAATCCCAACCAAGGATGGAGAGACAACTACAACCAAGGAGGAAGAGACAATGGTGCAAACCAAAGGTGGAACAATAACTACCAACAAAACCGGTATCAACAAAATCCTCCTTACCAACAACAAAACCAAGGTCAAAGATACCAACCACCTTACCAAAGGCAAGCCCAAGTACCTCAAATCACCCAATCACAAGTCCTCCAAATTACCTACCCTTCTTCTTCCTCCAACCAAGCTCCCACGGATGACACCCTTCGCACTATTCTTCAAGGGCAAAAGGAGATTCAAACCACACTTAACTCTACCCTCACTGGTTTAACCTCTGCTCTCCAAGACCTTATATCTTGTCTGTCCCTACCCTCTACCTCCAATACTCAACCTTCAAGCTCTAATGAACTTCCCTCTCAACCCTTACCTAACCCCAAGGGTGGCATCAATACCATCACCTTGAGGTCCGGCACTACATTGCAAGAGAGGAGTCCCAAGGAGCTAAGCTCAAGAGAAGTCACTCAAGATGAAGATGTTATTGAGGTAGAAGATGTTGAAGACGAGGATGAGGTACAAGAGGCGGTTGAAGAAGAGGTTGTTAAACTAAGGGATGGAGTTTCTAAGGAAGAAAATATTTTGAAAAATGCTATTCCAATTCCTTTTTCACATCTAGCCAGGAGGACCAAAAAGCAAGTGGAGCTAGATCACAAGATGGTGGATATCTTCAAAAAGGTCGAGGTAACTATTCTTCTTTTTGATGCTATTCGCCAAGTTTCTAAGTATACTAAGTTTCTAAAAGATTTGGGTAGCTCAATTTCTCCTTTGATGGGTGCTATACCGGAGAAATGTGGTGATCCCAGTCCTTGTCTAGTTACTTGCACTATAGATGGTATACAATTTGTTGATTGCATGTGTGACCTAGGTGCTTGTGTTAGCATTATGCCTTTATCTGTTTATGATGCATTGAAGCTTCCACCGTTGAAAAGGTCGGCGGCCCATTTTGTTTTGGCAGATAAAAGCATAATCTCTATGGTTGGCATTGTGGAAGATATCTTAGTAAGCATCAAGGGTTTGATTTTTCCAATTGATTTCTATATTCTTGAGATGCCCCCTAATGACTCCGGAAGACCATCATCTATCTTGTTAGGGAGGCCATTTTTAAAAACCTCTAGGTTTAAATTGGATGCTTTTTCGGGTACATACTCCTTTGAAATTGATGGAAGAGTAGTGAGTTTCAATCTTGATGAGGTTATAAAGCATCCACTAGAAGACCATTCTATCTTCCAGTGTGATATGATTGATGATATTGTAGCCCAATTCCACCAAGATACAGTCGATGAGAAGAACATGGTTTAAGCTGCAAGTGTGGGGAAATTCCCTGAATATGATGAAGACACCATACCACCTCCGATGCTACTGGATAATCAAGTGCCAAGCCATGAGCTAAATATGAAATTGAAGCCACTTTCACCCCACCTTAAGTATGCCTTTCTTGAAGAAAATTAAAAGCTCCCGGTAATCATTACAAAAAAGCTTACCTCCCAACAAGAAGAGAGATTGCTTAATGTGTTGCGAAGAAATAAAAAAACTATTGGGTGGAGTTTGGTAGACATAGTTGGTATAAGCACCCAAGTTTGTGAGCATCACATTTTTCTAGAGGAGGGAGCCAAGCCTATCCGTCAACCTCAAAGACGGTTGAACCCCATAATTCTAGAAGTTGTGAAGAAAGAGGTGACCCGACTAATAGACGTCAACATTATCTATCCAATCTCGGATAGTGAGTGGGTTAGCCCGGTACAAGTGGTTCGAAGAAGTCCGGCATCACCATAGTCAAGAATGAGAGTGGGGAACTCATGGCCACAAGGGTGCAGAATTCATGGAGAGTTTGCATCGACTACAGGTGCTTGAACTTGGCTACTCGCAAGGATCACTATCCACTACCATTCATCGATCAAATGCTTGATCACCTGTCCGGTAAATAACATTATTGCTTTTTAGATTGCTATATCAGTTATTTTAAAATCCATATTGCTCCGGAAGACCAAGAGAAAACCACTATCACATGCCCTTTTGGAACGTATGCATACAAAAAGGATGCCTTTTGGTTTATGTAATGCACCGGCTACGTTTCAAAGGTGCATGATGAGCATCTTTTCGGATCTTCTTGAGCACTGTATGGAAGTATTCATGGATAATTTTAGTGTTTATGGTGATTCTTTTGACCTTTGTCTGGATAATCTTGCTAGAATATTAGAAAGATGTGCTAGTTCAAACCTTGTGCTTAACTTTAAAAAATGTCACTTTATGGTAAAGCAAGGTATTGCTCTAGGTCATGTTGTCTCTTATACTGGTATATTTGTTGATCCTACAAATGTTGATGTTATTTCTGGTTTACCTTACCCCTCTTTTGTGAGGAAAGTCCTTTCTTTTCTTGGTCATGCAGGTTTCTACCGGCGTTTCATCAATGACTTCAGTAAGGTTGCACTACCCCTTTCCCGTTTGTTGCAAAAAGATGTAGAGTTTGACTTGAGTGAAGAGTGTATGGAAGCATTTGATAAGCTGAAGTGTGCCTTAACCCAAGCTCCTATTCTGAGAGGGCCTGATTGGAGTAGGCCGTTTGAGATTATGTGCGACGCATCTAACTATGCCGTAAGAGCGGAGCTTGCTCAGTGCGAAGGTAAGGATCCCTATATCATAGCTTATGCTTCTAAGACATTAGATGGTGCCCAGTCTAACTATACTACCACTGAAAAGGAGCTTCTAGCAATTGTTTTTGCCTTGGATAAATTCCGGGCCTATTTACTTGGAACCAAAGTGGTAGTATATTTAGACCATGCAGCATTGAAATACTTGCTAGCTAAGAAAGAATCAAAGCTAAGGTTAATCCGTTGGATATTACTATTGTAAGAGTTTGATTTAGAGATCAAGGATAGGAGTGGTTCCCAAAATTTAGTGGCGGACCACTTGAGTCACCAAGAGCACTTAAAGAGCGACTCCACTCCTATCAATGATGCATTTTCCCTTGATAGCTTGCAAGCAATATCCGAGGTAGTTCTTTGGTATGCACCCATCGCTAATTATTTGGTTGGTCGCACTTTTCCTCCACATTTCTCTAAACATCAACAAGACAAGCTCAAGAGCAAGTCCAAGTATTACATATGGGATGATCCATATTTGTGGAGATGTGGTGTCGACCAAATAATTAGGAGCTGAGTTCCACAATACGAAATTTAGTCTATCTTGGAGGCGTGCCACTCTTCTGAAAGTAGTGGCCACTTTGGCCCTCAAAGAACTGCAAGAAAAAATTTAGATTGTGGATTTTGGTGGCCCACACTCTTTAAGGATGCAAATCTTTTCTGTAACTCTTGCCACCAATGCCAAAGGTTTGGAAATATGTCCAAGAGGGATGAGATACCCCAACAAGTCATGTTGTTTTGTGAAATTATTTATGTTTGGGGTATTGACTTCATGGGTCCCTTTCCAAACTCGAATGGTTTCTTATATATTCTGCTAGTGGTTGATTATGTTTCTAAGTGGGTGAAAGTAATTTCTACCCATACTGATGATGCTAACGTGGTTGTCTCTGTTGTTCAAAATAACTTCATTTGCCGCTTTTGATCACCACGAGCAATCGTGAGTGATCAAGGCTCTCATTTTTGTAACAAAAGAATGACAGGTTTGATGAATAAATATGACGTTATTCACAAGGTGGCTATGGCTTATCAACCCCAAACAAATGGCCAGGCCAAAGTGTCTAATAGAGAAATTAAGTGCATACTCGAGAAGATGGTTAAACCTCATAGGAGGGATTGGAGCTCTAGGCTTCGAGATGTACTATGGGCTTATCGGATGGCTTACAAGACACCAATTGGCATGAGTCCGCTCCGGCTAGTCTACGGAAAGGCTTATCACCTTCTGATAGAGGTGGAACACAAGGCTTATTGAGCTGTGAAGGAATGTAACTCAGGATTGGGAGGAGATGGAGTTGAAAGGAAATTGCAACTCTAAGAATTGGAGTGCATTCGGTTAGAAGCTTATGAAAACTCAAGGCTCTACAAAGAAAAGGTGAAGGCGGTACATGATCGGAACATCAAGAGAAGAGAGTTTAGAGCTGGAGATCAAGTCCTTCTCTAAAACTCTACATTGAAATTGATGCCGGGCAAATTGAGGTCAAGATGGGATGGACCATATATGGTGGAGAAGGTTGAACCATACGGTGTAGTCCACTTGAGCCATCCCTCAAGCCCTACATTCTTCAAGGTCAATGGCCACCGCTTAAAACTTTACCATGGTGCAAAGGTGAAAAACAGCAAAGAGCTGGAGATCTTTCTCTTGAAAGACCCGGCCAAGGAAGAGGATTGAGCTTATAGGCCGTCCAACTTAAGGACGTTAAAGAAAAGTGTTAGGCGAGAGACAACCCACCATGGTATGATCTTCCTTATCTACAGCTTCTCTTACTTAGTTTTAGAATCTTTAATTGATTTTCTTGAGTTCACTTTGCTTGTTTTGTGCTACCATTGTTTTTACTAATTTTATAAAAAAAAAAGAGGCGCAACTCATGCGTGCGCGTGCCTGACGCATATGCGTGACCCACCATGTGAGAACGGTGCAAAAAGGGTGCTGCTGCATGGTTCCAAAATAGAGAGTTGTGATGGAACCATGCGTGTGGGGTGCGAGGTGCATGACCCACCTCACGCGTATGCATCACTGACGCGTACACATCACCCAACAATTTTCGGCCACCCACGCGTGGGCGTGACTAATGCGCACGCGTCGTATGCTGATGCTGCAATGCTGCTGCTGTCCCGTACAAAAAACAGAGATTTGCGCTAGAACTGTGCGGGTAGGGTGCTAGGCACACAACCCAACCCACGGGTGCGCATCCTTGACGCGTACGCTTCATTTGGTTTTTTCGGCCACCCACGCGTGGACGTGAGCGACGTATACGCGTCGCACTGGTTTCATAAAAATGTTGCTGTTGCATCATACAAAAACCAGAGAGTTGTGATGGAACTATGCAGGTTTAGTGCGTCTAGCACGAAAAGTTATCACGCGCACGCATGCCCGACGCTTACGCGTCACCTTCTCTTTTGGGCCTCCCACGCGAATGCGTGGGTGACGCACACGCGGGGCTCGGCCAAATCAATTTAAAAGGCACGCTGCCCTGCTACTCCTTTCTATCTTTCTTCTAATTCATTCTTCTTCTTTCTTCTAATCCTTATATCATTCTTCTTTCTTCTTTCTTCCCTCTTGCATCTCCAGTCTAGCGGACCACCACCGGCGACCACCACCTCTGGCGGTCCCACCTCCTCTCTTTCTTTCTCTCTCTCCTCACCCCTCTTATCTTATTCTTACTTGCATTTACCCTCCTCTTTTCCCCTTCTTTTCATGGTTTCTTTTCTTACTCTCTTTTACTCTTTAACCCTTATTTTGTTTGTTGCATTCGAATATTTTAAATTGTTCTTCATTGCATTTTAGTTTTGTTCTTTGTGGTTTCCTATTAGTTCTTTTTCTTCTTTCATTTTTGTATTGGTGTTGGGGTTTCAAGTTGAATTTTTTGTGAATTGGTGGATTATTTTGATATATCTTGACTTGTTTATATCATGTGGTATTGTTATGGTAATTGGTATTTTATTTTGGGGCTTATTACACACATGGACTTATCAACTTGCTTGTTGTTTATGATATGCACCCCAAGTGTTTGTGAAAAAGCACCAATGACACTTTGGTTCATCTTTGATCTTATTCTTTCAACCTAGTTCTTCTTTTTCATAACACTTGCGCCCCATATGCATTGAGTTTAGTCTCCATAAATTTTCATCATTAAAATGCTCATTATTTTCGCTTTGATTCACATGTGTCTATCATTGTTGATATCGATGCTTGAGTTTACTCTTTTCTTGCTTTACACTTATATGCTTCTTCCACTCTTGCATTTCGTGCTAGTGATATGCCTCCATGATCATATTGATGTCTCACTTACATATTGTAGCTACCATGTATTTAAGACGCTCTAATCTTTTTCTGGCATTAACTCTCACTTGCATTTCCTTAATCCCGGTGTTTATCTCTCTAAGTTTAATATTTTCTCTTTTTCTTCCTTTTTTAGGATGGCCACCAAGAAAGGGAAAGAAAATACCTTTAAAAAGACACCAGCTAAAAGGCCGACTCAAAGTGCACCCGCTAAGGCGCAAACTTCTTCAAATGTCAAGCCACCTTCTAGGCGGTTGAAGAAGGCCATCCGTGTTGATGAAGCAAAGAAGGAAGTTCTCGCAAAGGACTCCGCAAGATTCACCAACCGCTATTGTGAGCAGATGTTCCCCATCTTGGTCGATAGAAACTACCATAATGAGCACTTCCTACTTCTTCCAGACTACTTTATTCATTTTGTGATGCCCTGCATCAAAAGGAGGCATTGGGGATTCCTAAATCGGAGGCCGAGGGAAGTTAATCTATCTTGGGTAGTTGAATGCTACTCCAACTATCACACGCCTACCCTTCAATCAGTTTTTGTGCGCCAAAAGCTAGTTCCTATATCGGAAGACGCTATTCAGCGGGTACTTGAGATTTTACCAAGTCTAGATGGGATGGATGCCTACAAAGAATCACAACTTGAGCACAAGAGATTCAATTTTGACTAGGATTCCATCCTTAGGGTTTTTCTCAACCCGGAAGCGAGTGGATCCATGGGAAGAGCAGGACTCAACCCAAGTGCATCTCAGCACAAGCACTCACTATGGAGGCTCGAGTGTGGGAACAGATCATGTCTCACTATGTATTGCCAAGCACTCATGAGTCCACCATTACTGCAAATATGGCTATTCTTGTTCAGTGTATCCTAACGAAGAAACCTCTAAACATTCCTCGACTCATCCGACAAGCTATGGGCTGAGTTCAAGCAGTGGAAAACCTCCATTTTCCCGTTTTGATTACGGACTTGGTGTCTGTGGCTGGAGTTTTCTATGAAGCTAGAGATGTAAAGGCATTGATTCTGAGGGACGACGAAATTGTCCCGAATAGAAAGTATATTAGACCTCAATTGGTGACCACGAGCTTGGATATGGCCTCACACTCAGATATCCCAGTAACTTCGACAGAACCACATGCACCACAACAGACTGCCTACCAATTGTTGATTGAGCTTACTGTGAAGGTAGACCGACAAGGCTGAATGATTGAGCAGATTGAGCGACGTAACAAGCACCGCTACAACTACTTGAAAAAGCTCATTGGTTGTATTAACCAACCTATGGAGAAGCCCGACACTCCGGAGTACACTTTATATCACAGGGGTAGTCGTCGTCCATGGAGCCACGAGCCGTCCCTAGTCGCCGCTGCGTCAAACGCAGGAGGGTAGCCGGGGGAGAGCAGCGCCGAAGAGAGAGAGAGGCCGAGAGTGGGGCCTTCATCGTCCTCCTCGTCGGTGACTAGCTCGCCGCCGCCGCTGTGGCGCTCGCGCCGTCGTCATCCTCACCGCGAAGTCTGAGTCCTTGTCATCCATGGTGAGTCTGAAGGGAGAAGCCCGAATGGAAGAAGAGGTGAAACAAGGAATGAGGGAGCCATGCTGGCACTATTGGGGTATCACCATCGCCGTCCCTGTTGTGGCTGGCGTCGTTGCCGGAGAACCACCATCGCGGAAGCCACTTCCCCTTCGATTGACTCTGCCTGTTTTCGGTTCCACTTTTGCCTCGATGGTTGTTGTTAGAGTTATCTGCGTTGGATGGGGCTGTCACCGTTGGACTGTTCCATAACCGAATCCCATCGCCACTGCCATCGCGTGCCCCGTCACCATTTTTGGAGGTGGGGGGATGAGCCTCTGTCACCGGAGAACGCCACTACTGTCGCCTCTGTTGCCGAAAACAGCCGCTGAATTCTCTGTGTTGGTAAGCTCTAACCCTGCTTCAGCTTCTTTATCCGTTGAGTTCTCTATTGCCATGAGAGTTGTTGCTAAGGCTGGTTGTGCTAGGAGTTTATCGCGAGTTGCCATCGTTCTGGTCACCGGCTGTGGTGTTGGTGTTGCTGGAACCGCCACTGGTGTTGCCGCTACTTGGTTCCCTCGAGTACGAGTTGCTGTGGTTACTGCGAAAGTGGCTTGGAGCTGAGGTTGTGGTTGTCGGTGATTTCGGGTTGAGAGAGAAGGTTCCTGTGATGCGTTTGGATTATGGTGTTGTGTATTGAGGTAGGGGCTTTTCTAAAAAAGTTATTTTATATCTGGAATTGTTATAAATGGATACTGGTGTGAGAATTATATACTGTTAGTGATTGTACCAGTCTTATGTAGTGTTTGGCTACTTTGGATGAATATAATTATATGTGTTGATTAGATTATTGTTTGGTTTTGATAAATGAATTATTGCTGAACTGTTTTTTTAAAATTTTGGGAATGAGTTTAATCGGTTGATAATGATTTGATTTTGAAACGGTTTCCTTGAGATATGAAAATGAGGTGACTGTTGGATTTAGCTTGCTTTTGAACTGATTTTTGGATTTTAGACCGTTGAAAAGGATTGTGGAATGGTTTAGTTGGGACCCGAATAGGGTGGTAAAGTCCAAGTTTTAGGGGAGGTGCTGCCGAAGTTTCTATAAAAATCCTAGACTTTGTATGAAAAGTTATTTAGAAAGGTTTGGATTTGAGAAATTGTATTATTTGATTTATTAAGAAAATATTTATGTTTTTGAGCTTAATTTATTTAAGTAAACTATATGTCTTGAGTTCAATTTATTTAGAAATGAATTATTTTACCATTTGAATCACTGAAGGAAAGTATTATGTTCTAATATTTGTTTTAATATAAAAAGGACTTTTGCTTTTAGTTAGACTTAAAGGTTTCGTTCAGAGGAGCTTTTAGTGATTTTAAAGGAAATTGGACTTTGACTGAATAGTTGCATTTGTGACATTTTGGAAGAAGTCAGAGAATTGATTTTAAGGAGGAACGTGACAGTTGTTTTAATTTAAATGAATCAGTTCTGTTTCAAGTGAATTGACTTTGAATTGGGTTGGGACTTGTGACTTTATATGATCCGATTTTATAATAAACTTTGTTTTTATTTGCTTAAACCAAGGATCTATGATTTTAAGAATTTCAATGAATTTTTAAGAAATTGAGATAGGTTGTCCTTCCCTAAAGTCTTAAGACTCGGCTGAGAAATTTTATTATCGAATCCTATATTAGGATGAATGATTTTGAATCCTTCAAAGGAGATTTTAATTTGGCTTGGTTTTGGAATTTTGTAAATATGATACGGAGGGTGACTTTGTTTTAGAAAAGAGAAAGTTACATTTGAGGAAAAGTGGCTATGAGCCTGAAAAGATTTGTGAAATGAGGATTTTAAAGCCAAGGATGGAAAGAATTGTTTTTTCGATTTCAAAGTAAATTGAATTGAGAAAAAGTGATTTTTGGCTTGAATGATGATTTTATGAGTTTGATGATGTTGGATGGTGATGCACCACTATTTCGTGGTACATTTTGTACTTAGTTGAGTGAATTTTATCCACTAAACTCACACTTATTCATATAATTCGCATGTTTTACATTTTCCTTCCTAATTCCGTGCTATGATTGAAAACATGCTTCTTTGGCCTTAAAATTGTTAATTATTAATCCTCTCTCAGTACCATTCGATGCCGTGATCTGTACATTAAGTGTTTTCAGGATTTATGTGGGCAGGAATGGCTTAGAGGATAGAAAGGAAGCTTGCAAAAATGGAAGGAGCGCAAGAAATAAAGGAGATAACCAGCGAGGAGCGACGCGCACTCATGGCTCACGCGTGCGCGTGAATCGGAGTCTGCATGGCGACGCGTGTGCGTGCTTGACGCATACGCGTGACATGCAAAAATGATCAGCGACGTGTACGCGTGACTGACGCGTACGCGTTACGTGCACCACCTGTAGAAATTGCAGAAAACACTGGGGGTGATTTTGGGCTGAGTTTGGACCAAGTTTTTTGCCAAGAAACGCAGACTAAAGCCAGGGGACAAGCAGAGACTCAAGACAACTTTTCAATCATTCATTCATCAATTCACACACAAAAATTTAGGTTTTAGATGTAGTTTAAAGAGAGAGAGGCTCTCTCCTCTCTCTAGGTTTTAGGATTTCTCTTAGTTTTAGGTTTATTTCTTCTCAATTCCAGGTTCAATGTTCCTTTAATTTAGTTTCTCTTCTACTTTTATTAGTTCTAGAAATTTAGCTTATCTATTTCTCTTGTTGGTTTACCTATTTCCCCAATTTGGTTTATGAACCTTTCATGTTAGAATTGATTTTATATTTAATACAATTTGAGGTATTTCAGATTTATAATTATTTTTATGTTATTGATGCTTCCAAGTTGGTTTTAGATTTTACATTCCCTATTACTTTTCTATGTTTTTATTTTATGCCTTCCAAGTGTTTGATAAAATGCTTGGGAGGGTTTTAAATTAGCTTTTTATGATTCGTGGATTTGGTTGAGTAATTAGAGACTCTTGAGTTATCAAACTCATTTGTTGATTGATAATTGACAGTTGCTGGTTGGTTTGGATCCCTCTAAAGCTAGTCTTTCCTTAGGAGTTGACTAGGACTTGAGGAATCAAATTGATTAATCCACTTGACTTTCCTTTATTTAGTAAGGGTTAACTAAGTGGGAGCAATGAACAATTCTCATCAAAATTGATAAGGACAACTAGGATAGGACGTCTAATTCTCATACCTTGCCAAGAGTTTTCTTAATTATTAATTTACTTTCTTGCAATTTACTTTTCTTGTTCCTTATTCAAAAACCCCAAAAAGATAATCTTCCATAACCAATAATAAATACACCTCCCTGCAATTCCTTGAGAGACGACCCGAGGTTTGAATACTTCGGTTATTATTTTTATTGGGTTTGCTTAAGTGACAACCAAATTTCTGTATGAAAGGATTCTTTGTTGGTTTAGAAACTATACTAGCAACAAAAGTTTATTTTGTGAATTATTTACTAGCAAAAATCCGTTCATCAGATGGCGGAAGTGCTTTTATGTTATGAGCCGGAATGGCTGTATATGATAATGAATTATGGCTGATTGTGAAATATGTTATGAGCCGGATGGCTGAGTATGAATATGAATGATTTTGAGCTGATGAAGTGATTATTGTACTTCCAATTATTTGAGATACGAGTTTCCTTGGGTGAAAGCAGTGGCTAGCCACCACGTGCTCCAGATTGAGACTCAATACTCTGCTGACCCTATGTCATAAGTGTGGCCGGGCACTGTGAAAGTTCCAGATGAGCTCACCCCCGTGAATAAACACCAGTGAGGGTGTTGGATGTGAATTATGATTATGATTGTGAATAATTCAAATTGAGGATGCACGACAGAGGGACAGTCCAATGGTTAGCTACCAGGACTTGTCGGGTTAGCTTTATAACCGACAGACGATATCATCAGCCACTAGGACAGGCATTCATCATATGCATCTATGTGACATTGTTTGGGTGTGCATATTGTACTTGGTTTGCCTTTGTGATTACGTGTGATTATCTTCTAATTGTTCTACTTGCAGTAACTGTTTGTTTGTGCTTGAACTTTCCTATTTGTGTTTGCGACTGAGACTCTGTTGGACTGTCGTGATTGGTTGTTGTTTGGGTTGTTTGGGCCTAGAGCCGTGGTTGATCATGAGGTGGGCCGAAGGTCATGTCTGGTTGATGTTTCTGGTTTGGAAAAGTATGAAAAACTAACCTAGTTCAGCATAGATGAACTTTTTGAAAGGCTTTTGAATTTATAAGAAATGAACAGTTTCCTATTTCAGAAAAGATTTCAGATACTTTTTATAGTAGACCTTTGTTTTTGAAAAGATACATAAGGCGGTTATTAATCACTGTAACGATTTTATCTCGCGTATCCTATTATAGTAATTCTGTAACCCTATAGTGAGAACCCTTTTGAGGATGATGTTCTCACTCCCCTACAGGTCTTTTTTTTCTCAGGTTACAAATGATGAAGTTTGGAAGAGCTTAATTCTTTTCTGTTAAACGATATTTCTGTATTATTTTAGTATTTATGTTTCCCTCGCCTTTAGCTTTGCAAGTTTTGTAAGAGGGATATTTCTGTGGGTATTGTAACTTATATTGTAAGTCTGGATGTTTGTTTTTTTGAAAATTCAGTTTATGTTTTAAACAGACTCATATTTTAGTAGTAAATATTATTAGAGTCGTCGTAATACCCGAGCTATCAGAGTGGCGCAGCCGGAAGCATGACATTTTGATAGTTAGGGTGTTACATTATGGTATCAGAGCGGCCCTTCCTGTAGGGCCTAAGGAATGGACCTACTATGCTTCAATTGCATACTTTGAGCGTTGTCATGTAGTAGGTCTTGTTCGAATAACAAGAATTAAAGCTTTATGCACATGACGGTCTATTGATTAATGCCATTAGACTTGCATTGCATAGTTTCTGATATTAAGTTTAGCGGGCTTAATACTAGCGAATTATGTATATGAGATCACTAATGAGTTATCATAGATGATATATGAGTTTTGGGTAAAGCGAATCGCGGGTTTTAGAAACGTTAGAAACTATTTCTCGAGGTTATACAGTTATGTGTCTTGAATTCTGTTCGAGTCGACTTGTTCTTTCATAGCCTAACTTGAAGTTCTTGTTTGCTAATTCTTTTGAGAAGTAGTTTGATTTTTAAACTCTATTCCTCTATTCATATGCATTCTTGTTTGATCGTTATTGCATATGCTTGTTTAAAATCCTTGTTGTATCTATCTTACTCTGTTTAGATTCTTCTTCTTGATTCATGTGTTCTTCGATATAGCTTTGAACTTGTCTTGATGCGTTGTGCCTTTTAAGTCCTTATTTCGAGTCCATTCTTAAAAAAAATGTGATTTAGTTTTCTCTTATTTGACAGTAATTACAACCACCTTTGAAATTTTTACGAAATTGCTTTTGATTCAATATACACTCATCTATATAAAACTTTGAAAATTTCTTATGCAATTTAAAAACTATTTATTTCTAATACCTCACCTGTTCTTCTACTGGTTTAAGGAATTATACTTACTCTAAATACAATTTGATTTTCCAAACAACCTTACTACAGTTCTTATGCATATCTTTATTTGATTATATGCTTAGGTATTTTTCAAAATTTTAGAAAGAAAATATTTTTGTCTTTATTCCGGTTGATCTTCGTTTGAGAAGTTTCACCTAATTCATTTTTTAATTGAATTTAACTTAGCATGATACATTGCTTATGCAATTGTTGTTCTTTTGAAAATATTGGACTCATATCTTTCCTTTCTAGCATGGACTAATGCCTTAAGTTTTTGTTTCTATGGATGTCATACTTGACTTTGTTTTTAACTAATCTTTTACATCTTGTGAACATTACCACTGATCTTGGATTTCCCTCTCTTGTGAATATCCTTCTTATGTGAGTCAGTGATAAACCACTATTTTATGGTTTATCTTATGCTTAATTGAGTGGTTTTTATCAACTCTTTACCCATTTATTCATACTAATCGCATGCTTTATGTTTTCCTTCTTGATTTTGTGCTATGATTGAAAATATGCTTCTTTGGCCTTTATATTGCTAATATTAATCCTCTCTTATCACCATTAGATACCTTGATATGTGTGTTAAGTGATTTCAGAGATTACAGGGTAGGAATGGCTCAGAGGATGGAAAGGAAGCATGCAAAAGTGGAAGGAATACAAGAAACTGAAGGAATACAGAGGTCCAAATGATGTGGTTTCAGTTGCGTTGAAAAGCTAACGTCCGGGGCTTCCATTTGATATATAATTTGCCATAGCTGCTCCGACGTTAGGCGACGTGAACGCGTGAATGACGCACCCGCGTCGTATCTGCGAATTGCAATCCGCGCGAACGCGTGGATGACGCCTCCGCGTCACTTTTCTGCGACCTGAACGTAACAAAAATTGCAGGGGGCGATTTCTGGGCTGTTTTTGACCCAGTTTTCAGCCCAGAACACACAGATTAGAGGTTATAAAGTGGGAGAATGCATCCATTCATAATCATGCTCTCATAATTCACAATTTTAGTTTTAGATGTAGTTTTTAGAGAGAGAGGTTCTCTCCTCTCTCTTAGGATTAGGATTAGGATTAGGATTTCAACTTTATTATTTCAACTTACAACTTCAATCATAGGTTCAATGTTCCTTTTATTTATTTTTCCAATTAATTTATGAATATTCATGTTAGATTTGATGTCTTTTATTAATGCAATTTGAGGTATTTTTAGATTTAATTTTGCTTTGCTTTATTTACATGAATGCTTTTAATTTAATTTAGATATTTTCCCTTTTGGCCTTGGTTAAATAATTGGTGACTCTTGATTTATCAAACTCATTGTTGATTGAAAATTGGAATTCTTCCAGAATTAATTCGGGTTCCGATAACTCTAACTTTTCCCAAGGAAAGACTAGGACTTGAGGAATCAAAATTAATTCATCCACTTAACTTACCTTCATAGTTAGAGGTTAACAAAGTGGGAGAAAAATCCAATTCTCATTACAATTGATAAGGATAACCAGGATAGGACTTCCAGTTTTCATACCTTGCCAAGAGTCTATTTTATAGTTGTTTATTTTATTCTTATTATCATTCAACATACTGCTTCCTTACTTTCAAAACCCCCAATTTACAAGACTCATAACCAATAATAAGAACATACCTCCCTGCAATTCCTTGAGAAGACGACCCGAGGTTTAAATACTTCGGTTATCAATTTTTAAGGGGTTTGTTACTTGTGACAACCAAAACGTTTGTAAGAAATGTTGATTGCTTGGTTTAATAACTATACTTGCAACGAGAGTTTACTATAACTTCTAAACTATCAATCTTCAGTTCTTCAAAATGGCGCCGTTGCCGGAGAATTGCAAACGTGTGCCTTATTATTGATTATTGTAAATATTTGCTTTTTACTTGTTTATTTGTTTTTATTTTTGTTTTTATTTTTGCTTTTTCGTAAATTAAGAGGTTATTGGTTTTTATTTAGTTTTTAAAAATTTTTCAAAAAATCTTTTTTGGTGTTCATCTTGATCTTCAAGTTGTTCTTAGTTGTTTTCTTCGTTTTGATCTAAAAATTTTAAGTTTGGTGTCATTTTATTATTTTTCTCTTTCCTCATTTAATTCAAAAATATCTTTTCTCTTTATTTTTATTGAATTTTCGAATTTTCCATTAAAAAAAATTTTCAAATTTTGATTTTAAAATTTTTATCTTATCTTATCTTAGTTTTAAATTTCAAAATTTAAATATTTTTCAAAAATCATATCTTTTTCAAAATCTTATCTTATTTTATTTCAAAATTCAAATTTTAAAATTTAATATTTAAATTTCAAATTTCAAATTTTAAATTTCAAAATTTAATTTTCAAATTCAAAATTTAAATAACCTTTTAATTTAAATTTGTTTTTATTTTCGTTTTTAATTTTTATTAGCTACCATGAATTCTCACCCATCTCGCTTTAAGTTTGGTTCTAAATCTGTTGAAAGGAGTGGAAGCTATAACAGGAATATGCATCAAGGTCTAAGCAATCAAAGATGGATGAAGCCAAGAGGATCTGATCAACCCTTTAGGCAACAACACCCTCCAAGATATCATGGGCAAGGACCACTCTACAATGCATACCAAGCTGATAGATACGGTGGACCCCCTTGTAATTACCAACAAGCCCCACCCTGTGCTTATGAACCACCTCCCCAACATACCTTTGAACCACCAAACTCACAAGCCCCTTACCACCAAACACCACCATATGACCCTAACCCTTATCCACCATACCAGCCACCTTATGAGCCATATGAACCATACATAGAACCACCCCAATTCCAACCCAATTACTCCCAAGAATCACCACCTCCATATGCACCATATCCATATCCATCAATCCAAGAGCCTTATGGTCCTACTTATGATACCCAAGCGAAACAAGAATGAACGGATCATCTCACGGAAACATGTGCAAAACTTCATGCCACACATCACCAATTGAATCAAGCAATAAATAGACTACCTTCCCGACGTTCGGACACTCAAGGAACTCCCATGGCTTCATGTGGGCAATCTAATGAAGAACGTAGCATGAAGGAGATATTAGAAACTCCAGTGGACAGTACAGAGCATGACTTTGTACTAGAACAAGTGGAGGAAGCTGTAATTATCGAAGAAGAAGAAGTGGTTGTAGACTTAGGAGATGCTGAACCTCCATGGGAAAGTCAAGACATAGAACCTCCTTCCAAGACGGTTGCATTTGATGTTGAGGAGGGTGTACAACCTCCAAGGCATATCATGGTTAAGGACTTGGAAGGGGTTGATCAAGAGATGGAGATTCAAGAAGAAGAAGCACAACCTCCTATACCCTTGGTAAGTAATGAAGAAGAGATTGAATTGGAAGAAAGCTACCAAGAGGAAGAGGTTGATATTGAAGAAACTTGCAAGGAGGTGGAAGTTGTCAGAGAGGAGCACAAGGGAGTGGAACTTGCAAATTTGTTAGAAATACCTCCCCCTAAGTTGCCATCATCCTTCACAACATTCAAGTAGGTAAAATTCATATCCCTTAGCTTTCTAAGTCCACTTGAATATGGGCTACTGGAGACGGATGGTCAACTTAGAGCTCTTTGTGACATTAAGAGTAAGAGGAAGATGGACAGTGGTAAGAATTGTCAAGAAAGGTTCAATATGGTTGCATACTCAAAGTTTAAATGCAAAGGTTGGTGTAAAGCTCAACTGAATGGGTCTAGGAAGTTGGTTAGCCGCTTTAGTGAGAATTCAGATTGCTTGCCACCCAGATGGAATCATGATGATCAACAAGAAGACGGGTGCAAAAGCAAGGTTTGGGACCCTAGAATCTGTTCTGACATTCAACTCTCCGGGAGCCTAAGAATCTGTTTGAAGCTGCTCAAAGGCTTTACGTGCCTAGTTTGGGACCCCGGAGGCTGTTGGAATTCCAAACATTGGTGGAGATTCCTGGATGAGTTCAAGCACAAGCCATCATAACAGGGAGCTCACCAAATGTCCAACTTAAGGACTTTAACTAAAAGTGCTAGGTGGGAGACAACCCACCATAGTATGATCGTTCCTTTTTCATTTTTATTTAGTTTTATTTGTTTTCGAGTTTTATTTTATTTTATTGTATTGAACCTGGAATTTTGCATAACATTCATATTAGCATTGCATTCTGCATACTGCATTATTAAAAAAAAAAACACGCACGCGACGCGGCAGCATCGCTGACGCGTCCGTGTCACTAGTGTGTTGGGAAGAAAAGAATTGAACAGAGAGTCATGCGAGAGCGTGGCCGGAGGCGTGCCTTTGGCACAAATCACCCCATGTGTCCGCGTCACTCACGCGGCCGCGTGACTTGAAATTCGACGTAAAAAAGGGTGCACGACCGAAAGTTGTGCAAGAGTGGTGCTGGACTGGTGCTGAACGCACAAACCCTACCACGCGGACGCATGGCTCACGCGTCCGCGTCATACCCCCATAATGGCCACTCACGCGATCGCGTCGATCACGCGATCGCGTCGATCACGCGATCGCGTCACCGAATAATTTGGCAAAGAGACTTTCGAACAGAAAGTTGTGCGAACACGAGGCTACACTCGCGCCAATCGCACAAATTAGGTCACGCGACGCGTCTGCGTCACCTGACCTTATCGCACACCACGCGACCGCGTCACTCACGCGTCCGCGGCGCCTGCGCCGCACAGCTTATCCAGATCAGCCAAATATCTTATCTTTTCTTCTCTAATCCTAATTTCTTCTATTTTCTCTTCTTTCTTCTTTCTTTCCTACTTTCTTTTTCTTCATCTTTTTCACTTCTCATCCTTTTTCACTTTCATTTTATTTTACTTAATTTATTTGAATACTTTCATTCATTGCATATTTTTATTTTTCTTTTCTAAATTTATTTTACCATTGGTGTTCAAATATTCTTATTCAACTGTTACATCTTTTCTGGTATTTTCTTGGTGTTTAGTGACTTGTTTAATTCTGATTGAGTAATATTATTTAAATCAATGCCAATCTTTTATATCTGTATTACTTTTGCATTGACATGAATTTATATTATCTCTCCTTCCCCACTCTCTTCCCCATTGTTGCAAATTCTGCACCATTGGTATGCCATGTGCTTCTATTGTTTTCTCACGTACATGTTGAAGCTTCCATGTAAATGCGACCCTTATCAATTAGTATTAACCCACCCATACTTCATTTATTTTCTTCTTTTTATTTCTGGATTACTTTTCTTCCCTTTTTCTTTCAGGATGGCCACCGAGGAAGGAAAAGGGAAAGCTTCTAACTGGGGAGACAGGCAAGTCAATCTGCATAATCTATAGAGAAAGACATCAGTTGGAGCAGCCCGTCTACTTGTACATCTTAGCATGCACCAAGGACGGTGTAATCTTTAAGTGTGGGGAGGTCGATATCGATCTCCATGGGTTAGTTACTCTTCTATCTCAACACCAATGATTTATTTTCCTTGTTAGTTGTTGCATTTGCATGTTTGATTGCATATTTATTTGATTTTGTGCATATTTTACCACTTGGTTGAAGTAATATTTTTTTTTTCAAGAAACCTTTTAGAGCATTTCACTAATTTAAATAAAATTTAATGTTACACTTGTTTGAAGAAATATTATACTAGAACATGGTTTAGAGCTTGAACACACAAAACCTGTGAGATTTTTGAGCCTATTTGAATTGGTTGCATTTTACCAACCAATATTTTATTTTTGGTGTGTGTTTTTCTCTCTAAAATTATGATCTTTGTCTTGCTTAATTCTATATTTCCATAGTTTGATGTATGCATACACTTACATGATTGAGGCATTTATTTCACTGAGTTTACATACCCATATGGCCTTAACCTTTCATTATCCTTTGCAAACCAATTTGAGCCTATTTTACCCCTTTTATTCTTTACTTTAGCACATCATTAACTCTAAGCATAAAATAATATTGTCCTTAATTTAAATCCTTGGTTAGCTTAGACTAGTGAAAGTGCTTATGATTTAAGTGTGGGAAAAGTGGGTTTGGAAACATTTGGTTTAAGAATTGGGTGTTATACATTTTATGAAAATATGAAAAAAAATGTTTAGGACATGTTCATGCATTCAATAATTTAATCATATGCATTGAGAAAAACCAAAGAAAAAAAAAATAAATAAAAAAAGATGAAAAAGAGAAAAAGAAAAGAAAAAGAGCAAATAAGTAAAAGGGGACAAAATGCCCCAAAGTAAATGTTGGTAGCAATGCATATGAATTGTACTCAAATCAGAATGCATGAATATGTGGAAAACATGGTTAATGGATAGTTAGATATGGTATTATGATTACATGGATTGTCTAAAGTTAGGTGGAAAGTTTAAGTTAATTAAGGATTCAGATTTTAGTCCACTTGGCCAAATACAATCCTACCTTGACCCTAACCCCATTACAAACCTTAAAAGACCTCTTGATATGTGTATCTGTGCATTAAATTTATGTTGATTGTTAGATGAAGAGCAAGCCTTAGAAAGCAAGGTTAGTAGAGAATTGAGAGAATCGAACTTAAAACACTTGAGTGATTAGAGTGCATACACTCCCAGTGAAGGTTCGATGCTCGATTCTTTGTTCCCGGCTTTCATGAGTTATTTTCTTCTACAAGTCTATTTGTACTTCATTTTTATGATTTGAATTAGTGAAATCCAATTCATATTTGCTCTTGGAAGATTTATTTACTTTTAACCGAGTAGGCAGAAAAATTTTGCATGTAGTTGCATTCATATAAGATAGGTTGCATTTCATACATTCTACCATTCCTCTTCACTTCTTTTATAGCTTCTCTTGAGCTTAGCATGAGGACATGCTAATGTTTAAGTATGGGGAGGTTGATAAACCACTATTTTATGGTTTATCTTATGCTTAATTGAGTGGTTTTTATCAACTCTTTACCCATTTATTCATACTAATTGCATGCTTTATGTTTTCCTTCCTGATTTTGTGCTATGATTGAAAACATGCTTCTTTGGCCTTTATATTGCTAATATTAATCCTCTCTTATCACCATTAGATGCCTTGATATGTGTGTTAAGTGATTTTAGAGATTACAGGGCAGGAATGGCTCAGAGGATGGAAAGGAAACATGCAAAAGTGGAAGGAATACAAGAAACTGAAGGAACTGCTAAAGCTGTCCAGCCTGACCTCTCTTCACTCAAACAATCATAACTTGAGCTATAGAGGTCCAAATGATGCGGTTCCAGTTGCGTTGAAAAGCTAACGTCCTAGGCTTCGATTTGATATATAATTTGCCATAGCTGCCCTGACGTTAGGCGATTCGAATGCGTGAATGACGCACCCGCGTCGTATCTGCGAATTGCAATCCGCGCGAACGCGTGGACGACGCCTCCGCGTCACTTTCCTGCGACCTGAATGTAACAGAAATCGCAGGGGGCGATTTCTGGGCTGTTTTTGACCCAGTTTTTAGCCCAGAACACATGGATTAGAGGCTATAAAGTGGGGGAATGCATCCATTCATAATCATGCTCTCATAATTCACAATTTTAGTTTTAGATGTAGTTTTTAGAGAGAGAGGTTCTCTCCTCTCTCTTAGGATTAGGATTTCAACTTTATTATTTCAACTTACAACTTCAATCACAGGTTCAATGTTCCTTTTATTTATTTTTCTAATTAATTTATGAATAATCATGTTAGATTTGATTTCTTTTATTAATGCAATTTGAAGTATTTTCAGATTTAATTTTGCTTTGCTTTATTTACATGAATGTTTTTAATTTAATTTAGATATTTTCCCTTTTGGCCTTGGTTAAATAATTGGTGACTCTTGAGTTATCAAACTCATTGTTGATTGAAAATTGGAATTCTTCCAGAATTAATTCGGGTTTCGATAACTCTAACTTTTCCCAAGGAAAGACTAGGACTTGAGGAATCAGAATTAATTCATCCACTTAACTTACCTTCATAGTTAGAGGTTAACAAAGTGGGAGAAAAATCCAATTCTCATTACAATTGATAAGGATAACCAGGATAGGACTTCCAGTTTTCATACCTTGCCAAGAGTCTATTTTATAGTTGTTTATTTTATTCTTATTATCATTCAACATACTGCTTCCTTACTTTCAAAACCCCCAATTTACAAGACTTATAACCAATAATAAGAGCATACCTCCCTGCAATTCCTTGAGAAGACGACCCGAGGTTTAAATACTTTGGTTATCAATTTTTAAGGGGTTTGTTACTTGTGACAACCAAAACGTTTGTAAGAAAGGTTGATTGCTTGGTTTAGTAACTATACTTGCAACGAGAGTTTACTATAACTTCTAAACCATCAATCTTCAATTCTTCAGTCAGCTTGATTCGTTTCAAAATTAGTGCATCGTTTATCCTCTCATTGTCTCTACCAGAGTTCTTAGTCAAAGATTTATTCTTGAGAAATTACTAGCGATTGAGTTGTCTTTTCCTATGACTTTTGATATTCTTTTGGAGCAATTGAAAGCTTGTTTGATGTCTCATGGCTAATGGACCTTGTTTGAACTCCCTTGATTTAAGATCCTTTCTTGTATGGCTTGACTCCTTTTTAAGTACATCCTAAACTTCTTGAATGTCCTTCTGAGATGGTGATTTTAAGTATACTTTTGGAGTCTTGTTTTGAACTTTTAAAGAAGTTTTGGATTCTCTTTGAAGAAGATTACAAACTAAAATTTTTTTGTTACTTGATTGTAATTGAAACCATTCTTCAAATTTTGACAAAGTTATTTTGAAGTTGGCATGCACCATTTTAAATGAAGTTTTGGAAAGCTTCCATATTTATCAGAAATCTGTCTGTTTGCAACGCACCACTTTTTCCCTTTACTAACTTATAAACAAATTTTTACCTCGGATTTTCTTTTCTAAATAGAGTTTAATTTCTTCTTCCGTCTTTTCAATAATTTTATACACGCTTGTTTGAATATGAACTTTGAGAATTTTTGAACCAGCATTTGGTTTTCTTCCAAGTTTTATGATTATTTTTGGTTAAATTTTGCACCTAACTATCTTTCTAAAATACTTGAGGAAATATTTTAGCTCTTAGCCAAACCTGTGTTCATTTTGTTTTAAAACTCTACATAATCTACTTCAACATGAAATTGTATTAAAGTAAAGCCACATTTATACTTTTGTTACTCTCTCGAAGGATGTTGTTGCTTAACTTTTCTTTTAGACTGTGAAGTGATTTTCCGCAAGTTTTTTATTCTTTTATGAACAATGTATTCGGAAGTATTTTAATCGTGCACTTGAGTTCTGTGAGCTTTGTCTTGGGTTTGAGATATTCTTTTCTGTAAACCTTATACTTCTTCGACTCAGCTTGAATTTGTTTTAGACTAATGCGCTGATTTTCTTCTTATTGATCCTATTGAATTTCTTTGATCCAAGGGTTATCTTTGGAGTTGTCAGTTGATTTATTTCTAGCAAACTTCATTACTTGAGCATCTTTGTTTACCTGGAATTGCATACATTCTTTCAAATCTCTGGGTATTATTTTTGACATTGGTCTCTCCTTTCTAAAATCTTGTATCCTTTTGAGTAGACTCGAGAATTTTTTTGATGTCACGTACGACCTGTAGACGTAGTAATGTGATGCATTAGTTCTTTAAGATGTGATATGTGTATATGGAAGGTGAAGCGGTAGGTGTGTAACGTTATGAGGAGTTGTGGTAGTTTAGTTCTTTGTGAAAGAGTTTACGGGTGTTAGACTTGTGGCCGGTTCTGGGGTTGTTACGTGAATAATGGAGTTGGAAAGTTGAAGCTTTGATGTTGATACGAGATTAGTGTGCGGATGTTAAGCACATCGTTTTAACCCCATTCTGTTTTATAGCCTTCGATGCCTTGCTTTACTAGCACATATTTGAACCATGTCATCTTTTGCATTGAGCCTATCTTGTAACGTTTGTTTTGCAATCACACTCCTACCTTTGTATCTTTATGCATACTACCATCCAAGTATTTGAAAACCGTATATATGTTTATATGTTGAGATATTTTTGCTTCTTCCTTAGATGTGTTCAAGAGTGAACTGTTATGAAATTTCTTTCGTTCTGTATCAATTTTCGAGGACGAAAATTTTTATAAGATGGATAGAATATAAGACCCAGAACTTTTGAAAAAGGGCTATTATGAGCTAATTTCAAATTCAATATTTTGTAGCTTTAATTTCAGAAATTTTTTTATTAAAGATAATTAAAGTAAGTTTTGATTAATTAAATTTGAAATAAATTAAGATTATTATCCAATTTTACAAATATTGAATTATTTTCTATATTTAAATTATAAAGTTGATAGTTATGAAATAATAAGAATTTTATATGATTTGGATTAAATAATTAATATTTTAAATATTAATACTGCTGTTCTGTAAAAAAAGAAATTAAGTATATTATTTCTAATTATTGGATTTGAACATTTTATTGAAAATAATTTGTAAAATTGATGAATAAATAGTATTTTTATACATCATTATTGTTGGATTAAAATTTATTTCTAATTATTATATTATCCCTATTTTTATTTGAAATTACAAAACTACCCCTAAGCCTAATTTTACCAAAACCCTAATTCCCAAATTGAGAAAACCCTAACCCTGAAACCCGAACCCTGTTACCATTCCCCACAACCCAGCCGCAACACACACGGTTTCCCCAAACCCAACGAAAGAAAGAAAGACAGAGGGAACAGAGTGAAAGAGAGGAGCTGCGGCAGGGAGAAGAAGAAGAGAAGAGGAAGAGGGGAAGACCGCGCCGGCGTGCTGGGCCTCTCCGCCGCCGTCGTGCCATCGTCGGACCATGGAGGGAAAGAGTGACAGAGGCAAGCGCGAGCCAGCGCGCGCGAGTGGGAGCCGCCGCTGCTGGGTCGCCGTTCTGCCTTGCCGTCGTCCATGGAGCCGCGAGCCGTCCCTAGTCGCCGCCGCGTCAAACACAGGAGGGTAACCGGGGGAGAGCAGCGCCGAAAAGAGAGAGAGGCCGAGAGTGGGGCCTTCGTCGTCCTCCTCGTCACCGACTAGCTCGCCGCCGCTGCTGTGGTGCTCGCGCCGTCGTCATCCTCACCGTGGAGTCTGAGTCCTCGTCATCCATGGTGAGTCCGAAGGGAGAAGCCCGAATGGAAGAAGAGGTGAAACGCGACGGGAAGGAATGAGGGAGCCGCGCCAGCACTGTTGGGGTCTCATCGTTGCCGTCCCCGTTGTGGCTGGCGTTGTCACCGGAGAACCACCATCGCGGGAGCCACTGCCCCTTCGATTGACTCTGCCTGTTTCCTGTTCCACTTTTACCTCTATGGTTGTTGTCAGTGTTATCTGCGTTGGATGGGGCTGTCACCGTTGGACAGTTCCATCACCGAATCCCATCGCCGCCGCAGTCGCGTGCCCCGTCGCCATTTTTGGAGGTAGGTGGCTGAGCCTCTTCCGCCGTCTCTGTCGCCGAAAACAGCCGCTGAGTCCTCTGTGTTGGTAAGCTCTAACCCTGCTTCAGCTTCTTTATCCGTTAAGTTCTCCATTGCTTCGAGAGTTGTTGCTAAGGCTGGTTGTGCTAGGAGTTTATCGCTAGTTGCCGTTGTTTTGGTCACCGGCTGTGGCGTTGGTGTTGCCGGAACCGCCATTGGTGCTGCCGCTACTTGGTTCCCTCGAGCACGAGTTGCTGTGGTTACTGCGAAAGTGGCTTGGAGCTGATGTTGCGGTTGTCGGTGATTTCGGGTTGAGAGAGAAGGTTCTTGTGACGCGTTTGGGTTATGGTTTTGCGTATTGAGGTAGGGGCTTTTTTAAAAAGCTATTTTATATCTGGAATTGTTATAAATGAATACTGGTGTGAGAATTATATACTGTTAGTAATTGTACCAGTCTTATGTATTGTTTGGCTACTTTGGATGAATATGATTATATGTTTTGATTAGATTATTGTTTGGTTTTGATAAATGAATTGTTGCTGAACTGTTTCTTTAAAATTTTGGGAATGAATTCAATCGGTTGATAATGATTTGATTTTGAAACGGTTTTCTTGAGATATGAAAATGAGGTGACTGTTGGATTTAGCTTGCTTTTGAACTGATTTTTGGATTTTGGATCGTTGAAAAGGATTGTGGAATGGTTTAGTTGGGACCCGAACCGGGTTGCAAAGTCCAAGTTTTAGGGGAGGTGCTGTCGAAATTTCTATAAAAATCCTAGACTGTTTGAAAAGTTATTTATAAAGTTTTGGATTTGAGAAATTGTATTATTTGATTTATTAAGAAAATATTTATGTTTTCGAGCTTAATTTATTTAAGTAAACTATATGTATTGAGTTCGATTTATTTAGAAATGAATTATTTTACCATTTGAATCACTAAAGGAAAGTATTATGTTCTAATATTGGTTTTAATATAAAAATGACTTTTGCTTTTGGTTAGACTTAAAGGTTTCGTTCAGAGGAGCTTTTAGTGATTTTAAAGGAAATTGAACTCTGACTGAATAATTGCGTTTGTGACATTTTGGAAGAAGTCAGAGAATTGGTTTTAAGGAGGAACGTGAAAGTGGTTTTAATTTAAATGAATCGGTTCCGTTTCAAGTGAATTGACTTTGGATTAGGTTGGGACTTGTGACTTTATATGATCCGGTTTTATAATAAACTCTGTTTTTATTTGCTTAAACCAAGGATCTATGATTTTAAGAATTTCAATGAATTTTTAAGAAATTAAGATAGGTTGTCCTTCCCTAAAGTCTTGAGACTCGGCTGAGAAATTTTATTATCGAATCCTATATTAGAATGAATGATTTTGAATCCTTTAAAGGAGATTTTAATTTGGCCTGGTTTTGGAATTTTGGAAATATGATGCTGAGGTTGACTTTGTTTTAGAAAAGAGAAAGTTACATTTGAGGAAAAGTGGCTATGAGCCTAAAAAGATTTGTGAAATGGGGATTTTAAAACCAAGGCTGGAAAGAATTGATTTTTCGATTTCAAAGTAAATTGAATTGAGAAAAAGTGATTTATGGCTTGAATGATGATTTTATGAGTTTGATGATATGGGATGGTGGAAGTGCTTTTATGTTATGAGCCGGAATGGCTGTATATGATAATGAATTATGGCTGATTGTGAAATATGTTATGAGCCGGAATGGTTGTATATGATAATGAAGTATGGCTGATTGTGGATTATGTTATGAGCCGGATGGCCGAGTATGAATATGAATGATTTTGAGCTGATAAAGTGATTGTTGCACTTCCAATTATCTGAGATACGAGTTTACCTGGGTGAAAGCAGTGGCTAGGCACCACGTGCTCCAGGTTAAGACTCGATAGTCTGCTGACACTATGTCGTAAGTGTGGCCGGACATTGTGAAAGTTCCAGATGAGCTCGTCCCTATGAATAAACACCAATGAGGGTGTTGGATGTGAATTATGATTATGATTGTGAATAACTCGAGTTGGGGATTCACGACAGAGGGACAGTCCAATGGTTAGCTACTAGGACTTGTCGGGTTGGCTTTATAACCGACAGATGATATCATCAGCCACTAGGACAGACATTCATCATATGCATCTATGTGACATTGTTTGAGTGTGCATATTGTACTTGGTTTGCCTTTGTGATTACGTGTGATTATCTGCTAATTGTTCTACTTGCAGTAACTATTTGTTTGTGCTTGAACTTTCTTATTTTTGTTTGCGACTGAGACTCTGTTGGACTGTGGTGATTGGTTGTTGTTTGGGTTGTTTGGGCCTAGAGCCGTGGTTGATCATGAGGTGGGCCGAAGGCTATGTCTGGTTGATGTTTCTAGTTTGGAAAAGTATGAAAAACTAACCTGGTTTAACATAGACGAACTTTTTGAAAGACTTTTGAATTTATAAGAATGAACAGTTTCTTCTTTCAGAAAAGATTTCAGATACTTTTTATAGTAGACCTTTGTTTTTGAAAGATACATAAAGCGGTTATTAATCACTGTAACGATTTTATCTCGCGTATCCTATTATAGTAATTCTGCAACCCTATAGTGAGAACCCTTTCGAAGATGATGTTCTCAATCCCCTATAGGTCTTTTCTTTATCAGGTTACAGACGACGAAGTTTGGAAGAGCTTAATTCTTTTCTGTTAGACGATATCGTTTTAATATTTATGTTTCCCTCACCTTGAGCCTTGCAAGTTTTGTAAGAGGGATAGAATGTTGATATTGTAAGTCTGGATGTTTGTTTTTTTGAAAATTCGGTTCGAATTTTAAACAGACTCATATTTTAATATTAAATATTATAAGAGTCCTCGTAATACTTGAGCTATCAGAGTGGCGCAACCGGAAGCGTGATATTTTGATAGTTAGAGTGTTACAACAACCATAGTTGAATTTGGGCCATGACAAATTTAAATCTTGTCTTCTAGTACAACTCTAAATCTAACAAAAGACCATCCAGCTCAAGTCTCAACACTTCAAAAATGGATTTTTAAAATAAAATCAATTACCCATACTTATGAAAAATCATGAAATACAACCTCCTTCCCCAATTCTCAAATTGTAAGTTAGGAAAAAAATTACCATTCACATTGAGTTTAACTGAACCTACTATAGAATACTTCCACGTCAAAGTAGATAACTTTAACTTGTTTACATCGGAGATTTCTATATAAAACTAAAATTATGACAAAATTTGAGAATCATCTATCTTACATAAAAAAATCTCAATGTTCATCATTAAAAGTCATTTAATCACCATCTTCAGACCCACAGAATGCACGCAAAAAGAAAATTGAATTTATTATATTCGTACCGAGGAACAGGATTTATTAACGAGTGTTAAGAATCAGTTTAAAAATTTTTAAGTTCGAAAACTTAAGATTTATTGTAAATAGTTTTGAACTGGAAATCAATACTATCAAAGCTTACTTAAAAAAGGTCACAAATTTAAAACAATAACCAAGAGATTAGTCCCGAGTCATTCTTTTAGAATTACAATCGAGTACATAATCTTTGGCTATGGGAGAATCGGGAGTTTGTTCGCAATTGATGAAAATTTAAATATCAAGAAGTTAAAAGCACAATTAAAAATTAAATGCCAAGGATATTAAACTAAAAGTAATCAAGGCAATTAACTAGAGAAGAAGAAAGTAAATTCAATTTCTAAAAGATCTTGACAATGGTTAAGAATCACTATCCTTGTTACTAACCACAACATGATAATTACAAAGAGCAAACCTAATTCGTCAACTTCTACAAATTGAAAAAAGTCAATTAGATTTAATTAATTATATTTCACAAGTCTTAACCAAATTATTAATCGAATTTAGTAAAAGATTAGCGTTAGTGGAAACAAGATTAATTAACATCTCTAAATTATCAATCAACTTGTATATTAGTAACTCAAGTTCATCCAAATTCCCAACCCAAAACAAGAATGAAAATTTACTTTATGGCTAAGTGATGCATTTCATCAAACACTTAGAAGGTATAAACATAAAGTATTATAAATTATAAGAATTATAAAAATTACAAATACCTAATAGAAGAAATTAACAATAACAATTCAAGTAAGTGAGACTAAAGCATAAAACATCAAATTCTTTAAAAAAACATTAAAAATTCAATTAGAGTTCAAGAACTTAAAATAACAAAATAGAAGAAGTAACAAGATATTCTAAAAAATTAGAGCAACAAAACAAGAAATTATAAATTAAAAACTATAATTAAATAAAATTAAAACTTAGAACTAGAGAGAAATTTATAAAAAAAACCTTGAATTTTAGAGAGAAACTCCTCTCTAAAATTCAAGGACTTAACTCTAAAAAAAAAAAAAAAAAAAAAAGAGTGTATGATAAGCTGTGTTTGATTCTCCCTCAATCAAATCCTCCTTTGAATAATACATAAGAAATGGACTAAATTAGGCAAAAAATAGGCTATAAATCACGAGTTGCATGCCTTTTTAAATGAGGCACGAGCTGGATATTATGTGTTCGCATGGTGCGTATGCATGCATAATACGTACACATATCTACAACTTCGCCAATTTTTTATTTTTTTTTTATAAAATCTTTATTTTTGTATATATTTTTTTATCTCTTTTCAAGCTATTATTGCCTCCTAAACTTAAATAACTTAAATAAATATATCAAGCCATACAAAAAATAAAAGTAAAATTAGTTTGATAATTTTTAAAATTTAAAAAATATGTTTTAATCAATTAAGTACAATTAAAAAAATCACAAAAATATGTATTTATAAATAATAAATACAAGTTAAATTGATAAATTTTATATTTTTTATTTAAAAATTATCATAAAATATAAATTTATTAATTATCAATAAGAAAATTTTGAAGACTAAAGGCTCGCCAAATAGAAAAAAACTCACACGGTCATGAATAGAATGGAATCCCCTTTAATGCTAATATTAATCAACTATTTGCTATTAAATAGGTATACTTACAACAAATGTGTTATTATTCAAAAGTTTCTTAATAATGATTTTGGATTTAAGTTTCGGAAAAGAAATAAGTATTTTACACTATTTTAAAATAATAAAAAAAGTATTGTAAAAAATACAAAAAAAAAAAAAAGGACAGCAACACAATCTTATCTCCTTTGTGTTATCCTAAAGAAATTTTGAATCCTATTTTTTACGAGTGCTGATTTAAAGAACAAGAAGTCTCACTACTCGCAAAAACGAAAAGAAAATGAGCATGCAAGATACCTTTAAAACCAAAAAGAATCCAAGAAATATAGTATAAATGCATTTGAAGCAACTCATTAAATTTAATGTATACTTATAAAATTGAAATTTGACCTAAGCAGGAAAGCAAAGCTGAGACCACACATATGAAAGCAGGATTTTAGACGTGTTTGGCGCCATTCGCGAAAAATACTTTTTTAAATGATATTTTTTTAAAAGTTTTTTACAAAAATAAAAGTAATTTTTTGTTTGGATATCTCATATTAAAAGATTTTTTTATCTATTAATTATGTTTAGATAAAATAAGATAAAAGTACTTTTTGTTCATTTATTATATGAAAAATATCTTTTTTTTTAAAAAAGATCTTTTTAAAAAAATATAAATTATAGCTTTTTAAAACAGATAGTTTTTTTATTTTCTAATATTTTTACTTTTACTATTAGAAATTTGTTAAACACGGCCATAGATTCCTTACTCCCATTTTTATGTGGGAGTACCATTAACCTACCTAAAAGTAATATAAATTAAGCCCCTTTTTTTTTTATTTTTGAAAAAACTAAAAATTAGAAATTGACCCCTATGTTTATAACTTTTACACTTTTTTCCCTTTTAATTTTGATCCCAGATTCAATATTGTAAGCCATTTGTTCTTATATGGTTTTGCCCCTCTTTCAATAGTGATTGCCATTGTCTCTTCTTCTCCCTCTGTCATCTCTCTCGTCTGCTCATCTTCGTAGCGCAACCCGTATATATGATTTGGATTTTGGAGATGACAAGCCCTTAGCTAAAAATGGATGTGCATGTTGGTTTTGATATGTTCTGTCCTGTCTTGTCCTGTTGATTGCATAAATTGTGGGGAGTGACGGACCTACATTTAGAATTTTTTTCCGCCTCTTCACTCTCTTGGATTTGATTTGCAATGATTTTGCAGGAACCGGAGTGCCGAAAATCTGTATGGTTATACTACGGAGGAAGCTCTTGGGCAGGATGGGATTGAGCTGATTGTTGACCCCAGGGATTTTGCCTTGGCTGATGATATTGTGAACCGTGTCGTAACGGGAGAGAGCTGGACTGGGCAATTCCTGGTCAAGAACAAGATGGGAGAGCAGTTCTTGGCGGTGGCGACGAATACTCATTTCTATGATGATGATAGAAGTTTAGTTGGGATTATCTGTGTCTCGAGTAATTCGCAGCTCTTTGTTGAAACGAGAGTTCTGTGCTTGGGTGCAAACAATGCTGAATCAGGTTCAGGCTCGAGGCCTCTTAGAAGTAGCATTTCAAATAAACTTGGCCTTGATACTTAGCAGCCTCTCCAAACTTCTATAGCATCCAAGTTCTTGAATTTGGTTAGTGTTGTAAACTTTCATGTTTCCGTAATTTATACTAGTATAGCATAGCATGTCTTGATGTTAGAACCATCAAACATGCATCAAAGGTAAGTAACAAAGTTAAGTCAAGAATCCAGACAAGAGAAAATAATGATGATTGATAAACCACTATTTTATGGTTTATCTTGCGCTCAATTGAGTGGTTTTTATCAACTCTTTACCCACTTATTCATACTAATCGCATGTTTTACGTTTTCCTTCCTGATTTTGTGCTATGATTGAAAACATGTTTCTTTGGCCTTTAAATTGCTAATTATTAATCCTATCCTATTACCATTCGATGCCTTGATATGTGTGTTAAGTATTTTCAGAGATTACAGGTCAGGAATGGCTTGGAGGATGGAAAGGAAGCATGCAAAAGTGGAAGGAATACAAGAAGTTGAAGGAACTGCAAAGCTGCCTAGCCTGACCTCTTCGCACTAAAACAGTCATAACTTGAGCTACTGAGGTCCAAACGATGCGGTTCTAGTTGCGTTGGAAAGCTAACGTCTAGGGCTTCGATTTGATATATAATATGCCATATTTGCCCTGACACTAGGCGACACGAACGCGTACTCCACGCGGACGCGTCACAGTGACGAAAATCAGCGTGGCAGATTTCTTCTCCAGCGATTTCTGGGCTATTTTCGACCCAGTTTTTGGCCCAGAAAACACATATTAGAGGCTATAAAATGGGAGAATCTATTCATTCATGATGATGCCTTCCATGATTTACTTTTAATAATTTAGATGTAGTTTTTAGAGAGAGGTTCTCTCCTCTCTCTTAGGATTTAGGATTAGGATTCCTATTAAAGGAATTAGGATTTCTTATTATTTCAACTTTATTATTTCATCTTACAATTTCTTCCGAGTTCCAGGTTCAATGTCCTTTTTATTTATTTTATCAATTTAGCTTATGAATTCTTTATGTTTGGATTAATTTCTTTTTATTAATGTCCTTTTGAATTTTATCAATTTAAAAAATATTGAATTTAAATATTTAAAATTATATATTAAATTTTAGTAATTTTATTTTATATTTAATCAAACCGGTTGAACTTGTAAAACCCGGTTAATTAATGACTAATTAGTCCATAAATGAGAATTTATTCTAGAAAGCCAAAAATGTGATTTTTATGGCTTAGTATGATAGAAGAGATTGAAATGAGAATTTTGATACCAATTTTATAGAAATCGGCCCAAGATTGGACCGAACGGACCAAACCGGGCCAACTGGACCCATATTGGGCCTTTGGCCCAACCAAACTAAACCTAAAACCCTAAAAACATCACTCTCTCTCCTCACTAAACCTAAGAACACGCTGAAATAGAGTAAGGGAGGGGAAGAACACTCTCTCAAAGTTCTAATCCTCACTTGATCTTCAAACCACCATAACTTTTGATCCGGAGCTCCGATTGCCGCATCGTTTATGGCCACGGGTTCACCGCTACGAGCTCTACAAAATCCACTACTTTGTTCTTGAGGTAAGCCACAATTTTAGTTCAGTTCCTCAACCCTTAAATTCGAATTTATTGGGAAAGTGTTGAGATTTTGGGCTCTTTGATATTATAGGATCTAACTAGCTTGAAGGAGAAGATTAATCTTGTTTCCTTGATCCTTGGGTGTGGTAAGATTTTTAACCCTAGTAGAATTTATTGGTTGATGATGCTTGGGTATTGGGTGGGTATGTTTGAATGTGATATTGTGGCTTAGGTACTGTACATATATGTGTTGAAGCTTGGTTGAGATTTTGGAAAGCTTGGAAAAGGGTTTTGGTATGCTAAAAATCTGTTCTTGGAGGTGTTAAGACCTTGAGAGCTTGTGGAAAAGTGATTTGGAAGTGCTCCGGATTGAGTGGGGAAATCGGCTACGGTATGGTCTCGGTTTCCTGTATCTAAAATGTAATATGGTGTGAAAACTTAGGCTAAAGGCCCTAAGATAAGAATTGAATTGTTGATGTTGTTGAATGGTTGAGATATACGGTATGGTCATCTATGTGATTATGAATATTGATGTTTTGATGGTATAATGTATGAGGGGTATGCATGCTTTGATATATGATTGATGATTGGTTGAGGTTGAATTATGAGTAAAATCATGTTGATGGTGGGGATGATATTGATTGTATTAATGATGGTTGATTGGAAATGGTGTTGTTGGAAATTGGGGTAAGGAAGAATATATGACATGATAATGTGTTTGATATTGGGCTATTTGATTGAAATGGGTTAAGATGGTCAGATGGTGTTTGTAAACTTGATAAGAATGTTAATGTATGAGTTAAGGAGGCTTGAGTTTGATTTTTGGTATGTTTTCTTTGATTTTAAAAAGGGTTAGAATTGGGTTGTTTTGAAAATGGCACTTTGTGGTTTTGTATGAAAATGTGATTTTTGGGTATATTTTGACGGAGCGTAACTTGGACTCCGGATCCTTGAAATGTGCCAAATTTGTTTAGAAATAAAATTGGATCTGGGGTGGTTATGCCGTTTGAAAAACGGGTGAAAAATAATTTGAAACGGAGAAGTTATGCCCGTCGTAAGATTGGTGTTTGAAACTGTGAATTTTGCAGCTTTTTAACTTAGTAAAATTTTTGGCAAAATGCACTCCCACGCGTATGCGTGGCTGACGCGCACGCGTCATTTTCGAATATTCACTACCCATGCGTGCGCCTGGCCGACCTGTACGCGTCAATGAGTGAATTCAATTGGCCCAGCCAAATTCCAGAGAGTTGTGCGAGAATTGTGCCGGCGCGTACGCGTGGCTGACGTGCAGGCATCACTTGGCTTTTCTCCCATCCACGCGTGCACGTGGAGGACGCGTACACGTCACTGTATCTTGCCGCCTTCCACGCGTGCGCGTGGGCGACGCACACGCGTGACCCCATTTTCACCCCAAGGTTGATTTTTGAGTTTTCAAAGCCAAATTTCATACTCCTAAGCCTCTGATCTCACCCCTTATGTCTTAAAACTTGATGATATGCCTAGCAACGAGAAGGTCTAGCAAATGTGGTAACTTGTGAATGAAGAAAAGGGAGAATTAATGATGAATGATGATAGAGGATCATTGTATGAGATATGGAAGATGAATATAGAAGTGCTTGATATGCCATGAGCCGAAGGGCTATAATTGTTAATAAATTGGCTGGTTATGGATTGTATTATGAGCCGAATGGCTGAGATATTGCCGAGTTATGGTTGAGCTATTATTGAATTACGGCTGAGTATGTTTGTATATATGCGTATTAAATGAAATGTGAATGTTGCACTTCTACTATCTGAGATACGAGTTTCCCTGGGAGAAAGCAGTGGCTAGCCACCATGTGCTCCAGGTGGAGACTCGATACTCTGCTGATCCTATGTCGTGAGTGTGGCCGGACACTGTGAAAGTTCCGAATGAGCTCGCCTCCGTGAATATACACCAGTAAGGGTGTTGGATATGAATTATGATTTATGTTGTGAATAACTCGAGTTGGGGATGCAGGACAGAGGAACAGTCAAATAGTTATCTACCAGGACTTGTCGGGTTGGCTTTATAACCGACAGATGAGACTCGTCAGCCATTAGGACAGGCATACATCATATGCATATTATGTGAATTGTTTGGAATTGCCTAATTGACTGCATAATTACTTGCTAATTGTCTAACTGTCGTATCTGTTTCCTATTTGTATATCTCCTTGTCTGAAATAATTGTGTTTGCCATAATATATTACTGCTGGTGGTTGGGAGGTCTGAAGGATTTGGAAAGGGAAGTGCTAGTTAGACTGAAGATCTTTAGTCAGTTGCCATTTATGGTTTAGTCTGCTTATAAGCTTTGATTTATCTGTTGGAAGTTCTTGGATTGCCTTCGGCTTTCCCAAGACATTATATGTTAGATATGTGGGCACTGTTACCAAACTGAGAACCTCCGGTTCTCACCCATGCAGATTTTGTGGTTTTCAAATGCAGGACATGAGGCTCCTCGTTGAGGCATGCTGGAGACTTCTGGATTAGCGAAGATCCTTGGTTCTCAGGACTTTATTTTGGTTTTATGTTTTTACTTAGATACTTGTCATATCCACTAAATAATTACATACTGTTTTGACTCCTCTAAGAGGTTGTTTTGGAGAATAGATTTTGTATTTTGCCCTTTGGGTTTCCTTTGGGTTTCTTACTTTATGTTTATATATACTTGTATACTTCTATGCTCGGACTGGTTATCTTCGCAACCGGATCTTGAGTTTTGATATTCGTATTTTTGGCACTCTTTGGTTATGGTTCGCGTTAGTCTATCCTTTATCTGTTTCGTTACGCTATCGATCGGAGTGTTGCACTTTTCTCTTTAACTGTTTTGTTTTACCCATTTTTCTTTAAAGGCTCCTAGTTATAATCATTTTTCACACTACTACAATTACTAAATTTTATTTCTAGTGGTCGTAATACCTTGACACCTCTGTTTTATGACTTAAGCATAAGACTCTGTATGGTAGGGTGTTACATTATGGTATCAGAGCAGTTCATTCCTATAGAGCTTGAGGGACGGACTGTACTATGCTTCTGTGCATTCTCTATATGTGTGTTATGTGCTATTAGAATATCTAACTGATATACCTGGCCTAAACATTCATGATCATGCATTTGGGATTTTGAAGCACTAGACTTTCGATATTGAGACTGATCAAGTTGATATCGATTGTTTGGTGTGTATAGGAACCAGATGGTGCCTCGTGGACGTGGTCGAGGTCGTGGGAGAGGTCGTACTAGTACTCAGGGACCGAAAGCCAACCCAAATAACCCCATAGATTTTATGGCGGCGCTGGAGAATATGGATGCTGCCATGCAGGCCACTGATGCGGCCCTTGGGCAACAGATGAACAACCATGGCAATGACGGAAGTGGAGCTCAGGGCCCGATGACACTAGCAACCTTCTTGAAGGTTAATCCACCTAAGTTCAAGGGAACCACTAGCCTGACTGAAGCCGATACCTGGTTTTAGGCTATGGAACGAGCATTGCAAGCGCAGATGGTACCTGAAGGATAGTGTGTTGAATTTGCTACCTATCTGCTCACAGGGGAAGCATCGCATTGGTGGCAAAGAGTCCGACATCTCCTGTAGCAGGGTGATGACCCTATCACCTGGGATGCCTTCCAGGAGGAGTTCTATAAAAAGTACTTTCCAAATTCTGCCAGGACGGCCAAGGAACTCGAGTTACTACAGCTGAAGCAGGGTGTCATGTCCGTATCTGAGTATATTGACAAGTTTGAGGAGCTGTTCAGGTTTTCCCGTATGTGTCAGGGAGCTCCGGGAGACTTTGAGGAATGGAAGTGCATTAAGTATGAAGGAGGACTCCGGAGTGATATCTTCAGTTCAGTGGGACCAACGGAGATTAGAACTTTCTCAGAGTTGGTGAACAAGAGCAGGGTTACTAAAGAGTGTGTGAAGAAGGTGGCTGCAGAGAGAGGAAGCCATAGGGGACCATTTCCATAGAACCGAGGGAAGAGCTTTGCTCCTAGAGGTCCACCTTTCAAGCGGGGAAGCTCTTTCAGGAGGCCCGACAACAACAACTCACAAGGGAAAAGGTTTGGGTAGTAGCCTCAGAATGAGCAAGCTTGTGCTAGGTGTGGGAGTCACCGTATGGGAGCCCCGTGCAAGGCCGGATGGGGCTTGTGCTATTCTTGTGGTAAGGTGGGACATAAAGCCGTAAACTGTCCAGAGAAGCAGAAGCAAGGTGCAGGGAGATCACAGCAGTCTGGTCGGGTGTTCACCACCTCAGCTATAGGTGCCGAGGGATCTAAGACACTTATCCGAGGTAACTGTGAAATGGATGGTCAAGTTTTAAATGCTTTATTTGATTTGGGAGTGACACATTTATTCATTGCATTTGAAAAAGCTAGTGAGTTAGGATTGAAGATTGTAGTCTTAGGTTATGACCTAAAGGTGTATAATGCCACCCATGAAGCCATGGTAACTAGGCTAGGATGTTCGCAAGTTTCATTTAGGGTCAAGCAACATGATTTTGTCCATAATTTAATCTGCTTGCCGATTATCGGTCTTGATCTTATCTTGGAATTAGACTGGTTATCTGAGAACCATGTCCTGCTCGACTGTTCTACAAAATCGGTGTACTTTATGCCGAAAGATATAGAAGGACCGGTTGTATTGAATAATTATTACTTGAATTCGATGATGGTGAATTGTTTTGGGACCGAATGTCAAGGTATTCTGTTGTTAACCGCAGGTGTTTTGGGTGATGATCAAAGATTGGAGCCAATTCCAGTTGTGTGTGAGTTTCCAGAGGTGTTTCCCAATGATATTTATGAATTTCCACCTAATTGAGAGGTTGAGTTTGCTATTGAGTTGGTGCCTAGGGCTGGACCAATCTCGAGTGCTCTGTATAGGATGTCACCGCTAGAAATGGCCGAGCTAAAGTCTCAGTTAGAGGATCTGTTGGGTAAGAACTTTATCCGACCAAGTGTTTTTCCGTGGGGTGCGCCAGTGTTGCTGGTAAAGAAGAAAGATGGGAGTATGCGACTCTGTGTGGATTACAGACAGCTAAACAAGGTCACAATAAAGAATAAGTATCCACTGCCAAGGATTGACGATCTCATGGATCAGTTACAAGGAGCCGGGATTTTCTCCAAGATCAATTTTGCGATCCGGTTATCACTAGATAAGGGTGAGGACATCCCTAAGACCGCTTTCAGGACTCGTTATGGTCATTACTAGTACACTGTGATGTCTTTTTGGTTGACAAACACTCCTGCAGTGTTTATGGATTATATGAACAGAGTTTTCTGTCTGTTTCTGGATAAATTCGTTGTTGTCTTCATTGATGACATACTGATTTACTCCAAGACTGAAGAAGAGCATGCAGAACACTGGAGGACCGTGTTGCAGATACTAAAGAAAAAAAACTCTGCGAAACTGTCTAAATGTGAATTCTGGAAGAGTGAGGTGAAGTTTCTGAGTCACGTGGTGAGTAAACAGGGGATAGTTGTAGATCCTTCTAAGGTGGAAGCAGTGATAGAGTGGGGGCAACCAACCTCAGTAACTGAGATAAGGAGTTTTCTGGGCTTAGCTGGGCAACCGAAGATTCATCAAGGACTTTTCGCAAATAGCTTTGCCATTGACAAAGTTAACCTGCAAGGATGTGCCGTTTGTTTGGACTCCTGAGTGAGGAGAGCTTTCAGACGTTGAAGCAAAGATTGACCACCGCGCCTGTGTTGGTGTTACCTGAACCAAATGAACCATTTGAGGTGTACTATGATGCCTCACTGAAGGATCTAGAGTGCGTGATGATGCAGCATCATAATATGGTGGCGTATGCCTCACGGCAGTTGAGACCTCATGAAGTTAATTATCCTACGCATGACTTGGAGCTTGCTGCGGTTGTGTTTGTGCTAAAGGTGTGGAGGCATTACCTCTATGGGTTTAAGTTTCAAGTTTTCTCTGATCACAAGAGCTTGAAATATCTCTTTGATCAGAAAGAACTTAATATGCGGCAGAAGAGGTGGAGGGAATTACTGAAGGACTATGACTTTGAGTTGAATTACCATATGGGGAAGGCGAATGTAGTGGCGGATACGTTAAGTTGGAAGTCGTTGTGCGCTGCTTGGATGATTCTTCGAGAAGAGGAGCTACTCAAGGAATTCAAGAGTCTGAAGATTGGTGTTCAAGAAGTATCTGGAATTCTGTGTTTGAGTCGATTACAGATCTCAAGTGATTTTAAATCCGAACTCCTAAAGGCTCATCAAAACGATGATGTGTTACCGAAGGTGTTGCCAGCTATTGAGTAAGGAAAGCAGTGGAGAGTGTCAGAGGATCAGGATGGGCTATGGAGATTCAAGGATAGGATCATAGTGCCGGACGTTGGCACTTTGTGACAAGATATCTTAAAGGAAGCACACAAAAGCGGATTCTCTATTCACTCGGGGAGTACTAAGATGTACCATGATTTAAAGGCGATGTTTTGGTGGCCGGGTATATATGAAGAATGATGTGGCAAAATATGTTTCCAAGTGTTTAACCTGTCAGAAAGTAAAGATCGAACACCAGCGACCTTCCGGGACGTTGCAACCTTTAGAGGTTCCGCAATGGAAGTGGGAAAGCATTGCAATGGACTTTTTGTCGGAATTGCCAAGAACTAGGGCCGGTTTTGATGCTGTCTGGGTGATCGTGGACCGACTGACGAAGTCAACTCACTTTTTACCCATTCGGATGACTTACACCCTTGAGGAGCTAGCACGGTTATACATAAAGGAGATTGTGAGACTTCATGGTATACCTACTACTATAATCTCTGATAGAGATCCTTGTTTCACTTCGAGGTTTTGGGGTGCATTTCAGAAGGCTTTCGAAACCCAATTAAGCTTGAGTACGGCTTACCACCCTCAAATAGATGGTCAATTCGAGAGGACGATCCAAACCTTAGAAGATATGTTGAGGGCTTGTGTTCTGGATCAGCCGGCGAGTTGGGATCGGTATATGCCGTTAGTAAAGTTTGCATACAATAATAGCTACCATGCGAACATCGGAATGGCTCTGTATGAGGTTTTGTATGGGAGGAAATGCCAATCTCCGCTATGCTAGTATGAAGCTGGGGAGAAAAGCTTGTTGGAGCCAGAGATGATAGCTGAGACTACCGAACAAGTCAAGAAGATCCGAGATAGAATACTCACTGCACAGAGTCGTCAGAAAAGTTACACCGATCAGAGGCGGAAGCCCTTGGAATTTGAGGAAGGAGACCATGTTTTCCTTAAAGTTACCCCAACCACAGGAGTAGGTAAGGCAATTAAAGCGAAGAAGTTGAATCCTCGATACATCGGTCCGTTTCAGATACTGAGAGGGTTGGACTGGTGGCATATCGAATGGCTTTACCACTCCACCTTTCGAACCTGCACGACGTATTTCACGAGTCGCAGCTTCGGAAGTATACTCCTGATGCTAGCCATGTGTTAGAACCTGAATCTGTTCAGTTAAAAGAAGATTTGACGCTTCTGGTGACTCCGGTCAGAATTGACGATGCTAGTATCAAACGGTTGCATGAAAAAGAGGTTTCGTTAGTCAAAGTGGCATGGAGTCGAGCTGGTGTTGAGGAGCACACTTGGGAGCTTGAGTCGGAGATGCGAACTGCCGCACTTATTCTCAGGTAATTAAATTCGAATTTTGTGGGTAAAATTCCTAATTAGGTGGGCAGAATGTAAAACCCGGTTAATTAATGACTAATTAGCCCATAAATGAGAATTTATTCTAGAAAGTCAAAAATGTGATTTTTATGACTTAATATGATAGAGGAGATTGAAACGAGAATTTCAATACCAATTTTATAGAAATCGGCCCAAGATTGGACCGAACGGACCAAACCGGGCCAACCGGACCCATATTGGGCCCTTGGCCCAACCAAACTAAACCTAAAACCCTAAAAATAGCACTCTCTTTCCTCACTAAACCTAAGAACACGCTGAAATGGAGTAAGGGAGGGGAAGAACACTCTCTCAAAGTTCTAATCCTCACTTGATCTTCAAACCACCATAACTTTTGATCCAGAGCTCCAATTGCCAGACCGTTTGTGGCCACGTATTCACCGCGACGAGCTATACAAAACCACTACTTTGTTTTTGAGGTAAGCCACGATTTTAGTTCAGTTCCTCAGGCCTTAAATTCGAATTTATTGGGAAAGTGTTGAGATTTTGGCCTATTTGATGTTATAGGATCCAACTAGCTTGAAGGAGAAGCTTAATCTTGTCTCCTTGATCCTTGGGTGTGGTAAGATTCTCAACCCTAGTAGAATTTGTTGGTTTATGATGCTTGGGTATTGAGTGGGTATGTTTGAATGTGATATTGTAGCTTAGGTAGTGTATATATGTGTGTTGAAGCTTGGTTGAGATTTTGGAAAGCTTGGAAAAGGGCTTTGGTGTGCTAAAAATCTATTCTTGGAGGTGTTGAGACCTTGAGAGCTTGTGAAAAAGTGATTTGGAAGTGCTCCGGATTGAGCGGGGAAATCGGCTAAGGTATGGTCTCGGTTTTCTGTATCTAAAATGTAATGTGGTGTGAAAACTTAGGCTAGAGGCCCTAAGATAAGAATTGAATTGTTGATGTTGTTGAATGGTTGAGATATATGGTGTGGTCATATATGTGATTATGAATATTGATGTTTTAATGGTATAATGTATGAGGGGTATGCATGCTTTGATATATGATTGATAATTGATTGAGGTTGAATTGTGAGTAAAACCATGTTGATGGTGGGGATGATATTGATTGTATGTAATGATGGTTGATTGGAAATGGTGTTGTTGGAAATTGGGGTAAGGAAGAATATATGACATGATAATGTGTTTGATATTGGGTTATTTGATTGAAATGGGTTAAGATGCTGGGATGGTGTTTGCGAACTTGATAAGAATGTTAATGTATGAGTTAAGGAGGCTTGAGTTTGATTTTTAGTATGTTTTCTTTGATTTTAAAAGGGTTGGAATTGGGTTGTTTTGAAAATGGCACTTTGTGGTTTTGTATGAAAATGTGGTTTTTGGGTATATTTTGATGGACCGTAACTTGGACTCCGGATCCCCGAATTGTGCAAAATTTGTTTAGAAATGAAATTGGATCCGGGGTGGTTATGCCGTTCGAAGAACGGGTGAAAATTGATTTGAAATGGAGAAGTTACGCCCGTCGGAAGATTGGGATTTGGAACTGTGAATTCTGTAGCTTTTTAACTTAGTAAAATTTTTGGCAAAACACACTCCCACGCGTATGTGTGGCCAATGCGCACGCATCGTTTTCGAATATTCACTACCCACGCATGCGCCTGGCCGACGCGTACGTGTCGATGAGTGAATTCAATTGGCTCAGCCAAATTCCAGAGAGTTGTGTGAGAATTATGCTGGTTTTGTGCGTGGGGCACAAAACGTACCCACGCGAATGCATGGCTGACGCACAGGCGTCACTTGGCTTTTCGCCCATCTACGCATGCGCGTGGAGGATGCGTACGCGTCGCTATATCTTGCTGTCTACCACGCGTGCACGTGGGATACGCGCACGCGTGACCCCGTTTTCACCCCAAGGTTGATTTTTGAGTTTTCAAAGCCAAATTTCATACTCCTAAGCCTCCGATCTCACCCCTTATGTCTTAAAACTTGATGATATGCCTAGCAATGAGAAGGGCTAGAAAATATGGTAACTTGTGGATGAAAAAAGGGGAGAATTAATGATGAATGATGATCAAGGATCATTGTATGAGATACGGAGGATGAATGTGGAAGTGCTTGATATGCCATGAGCCGAAGGGCTGTAATTGTTAATAAATTGGCTGGTTATGTATTGTATTATGAGCCGAATGGCTGAGATATTTTCATGTTATGGCTGAGCTATTATTGATTTATGGCTGAGTATGTTTGCATATATGCGTATTTAATAAAATGTGAATATTGCACTTCCACTATTTGAGATACGAGTTTTCCTGGGAGAAAGCAGTAGCTCGCCACCATGTGCTCCAGGTGGAGACTCGATACTCTGCTAACCCTATGTCGTAAGTGTGGCCGAACATTGTGAAAGTTCCGGATGAGCTCGCCCCCGTGAATATACACTAGTAAGGGTGTTGGATATGAATTATGATTTATGTTGTGAATAACTCGAGTTGGGGATGCAAGACAGAGGGATAGTCCAATGGTTAGCTACCAGGATTTGTCGGGTTATATTAGCTTTATAACCGACAAATGAGACTCATCAGCCATTAGGACAGGCATACATCATATGCATATTTTGTGAATTGTTTGGAATTGCCTAATTGACTGCATAATTACTTGCTAATTGTCTAAATGCCGTATCTGTTTCCTATTTGTATATCTCCTTGTCTGAAATATTTGTGTTTGCCATATTATATTATTGCTGATGGTTGGGAGGTTTGAAGAATTTGGAAAGGGAAGTGCTAGTTAGAATGAAGATCTTTAGTCAGTTGCCATTTATGGTTTAGTATGCTTATAAGCTTTGAATTATCTATTGGAAGTTCTAGGATTGCCTTCGGCTTTCCCAGGACATTACATGTTAGATATGTAGACACTGTTACCATATTGAGAACCTCCGATTCTTACCCATGCAAATTTTGTGGTTTTCAGATGCAGGACGTGAGACTCCTCACTGAGGCATGCTGGAGACTTCTGGATTAGCGAAGATCCTTGGTTCTCGGGACTTTATTTTGGTTTTATGTTTCTACTTAGATACTTGTTATCTCTACTAAATAATTACATATTGTTTTGACTCCTCTTAGAGGTTGCTTTGGAGAATAGGTTTTGTATTTCGCCCTTTGGGTTTTCTTTGGGTTTCTTACTTTATGTTTATATATACTTGTATACTTCAATGCTCGAACCGGTTATCTTCGCAACCGGATCTTGAGTTTTGATATTCGTATTTTTGGCACTCTTTGGTTATGGTTCGCGTTATTCTATCCTTTATCTATTTCGTTACGCTATCGATCGGAGTGTTGCGCTTTTCTCTTTAACGGTTTTGTTTTACCCCCTTTTTCTTCAAAGGCTCCTAGTTATAATCATTTTTCACACTACTACAATTACTAAATTTTATTTCTAGTGGTCATAATACCTTGCCACCTCTGTTTTATGACTTAAGCATAAGACTTTGTATGGTAGGGTATTACAGAACTCCAGTTGAACCTCGATTGAACCTCTGAACTAGTTACTCCACCAGTTCGTTGACTGGTCCGGTTCTCACAACCTTGGTTGGAAAAGTGTAGTTGAAGTTGAAGGTTCAATTGCTATGAAATATAGCTTTGGTGCTATATTTTTTAACTTTCTATTATATTTTTAACAATGGCTTAAGATAGATCAATTATATCTTATAAATTTAGGATATGTTTGAACTTTGCTCTTGTTCATTTTTTGGATTAAGTTATATTGTATTTATCATACTCAGCAATAATTAGTTACGATAACATATAGGTTACTAATAACTTATATTAACTGATAAAGTAAAGGAAATTAGTAATATAGAATTGTAAAATGTAGAAGAAGGATAAATTAGTGTATAAACTAATGAAAAATAGCTTAGTAATTTGTCTTTCAAAGAAAATAGTAAAAATATCTAAAAAAATAATTCCTCACTCCTAAATATTTTCATGCTCTGCTTCCATGTTGCTCTTATATTTATAAGCATTTTCTTGGATTACGAGACACAAATCGTTGTACTCCTCTTAAACCAGATCCACGGTAAATCTCATTCGTATGGAGTTGTTAATCTGATTAGAAGTGTATTGAAAAAATTATGTTGAAAATACTTTGTTATAAATATTACCTGAATATTGAAGTCATCTTGTAAAGTATATTCTCTCATCCAACTGGTCACTCAAACTCCGCTATCATTCCTAAGATATAAAGCATTCAACAAATAGTTATTATATACATATAAGATATAAACTATTGAACTTATTACGATATTCAAAAAAAATTTGAAAAGACTTACGATCTATTTTTTTGAGTGGGTAGGCCAAAAGGTGTGATGGGCCAAAAAGTGGAGCAATCTGCAACTTTAGACTTATAATCATAAAAAATATGATCATCTAATATCGCTTTTAAATACGTTACCTGTACAAGATTGAATTGTACATGATTTAAATGGACTAAGAGTACCTGTTAAAACAAAGGGTTATTTAAATTGTTAAATTATCAAGCGATTCTAGATGATTGAGTACTGATTTAGAACAAATAATTACCACTTTAATTGCGTTCCTTTTGTGTTGTTGATGTTTTCTGACACAAGGCAATGAATCCAATAAGATTAGGTGGCGACTCATAAAGTCAACAATAACCAAATACCAATGTAGTTCCTCATAGATAGGGATAAAAACCTGCAATTAACCTTAAACCATTATAAACATAAGAAAAATAAAATAGTATATTAATGAAAAATAAATTTGTCACTTGTACCTTAATGACGTGGCTAACTTTCTGTGACATATAAGCTCCAAAGAAATCAAAGATAACCTCGGCTGGTTTGTATTTTTCGCTTAAAGCATATCGCTGCAAACACAAAAATAATTGTTAAATAAAAATATGTTTTCAATTTAACAACTACTTTTGAATTGATAATTTAATTATACATTTTACTCGTATGTGTACATGGCATGGTTTAGTCTAGAAAAAAGAACCTCTTTATAAATTAGTATATCCACTCAAACTATTAGACAAAAATATTAACTAATAATTTAGAAATATTATAGGGATAAATTTACTACAAAATATTCAGGCATGAACCAGCAAATTGGATCTTCATTCATACGTCGAAATACACGTGTCATCATAAGTGCAACCAGGTTTATAACCTACAATATGTTAAATTTATATGTAAAACATGTTTATAGCTAAAATACAAATCAGAAAAATATAATTACAAGAAAAAGTATAATATGCATTGACTTCTATACTTACTCGTGATTCGACACATTTCTCCAGTACAAGACATTTAAATATTCTTCTATAACCTTTTTCATCTGAGATTACCAACTCTTCAGAATTGCGAAAGTCATAAAATGGTTAGCTAGGAGAATCATAGAATTTTTAAACTATTATATATTACACATATTCATAAATCACACGTACGGATCTAATGTATCCAAAAAAATATAGGCTGCAACATCAGCTTGAGAATCGGTTAACATCATCAAAGGTGTAGGCTCAAATGCAATAAGTGTCCACCACTGTAATTAAAAAAAAATAGTTTCAAGATTAAACTAAAAAATAAAAGAAAAAGAAAAAAGTAAAAGAAAGAAGAAAAAAAATAAGGTTACCTTTGACAGTACAACTCCTACTCTAACATGTGGTTATCCATTAGGTGGAGTTATTGCTTCACAAGTAATATCTGAATGGAATAACTTTTTGGGTTGAATTGGTAAGATACTAGTAAGATCACTACTAGTTTTTGTACTTTTTGAAGATTGCACAACTACAGTAGAATTTAATATCGAACTACTATTTGTGGAAGTTATCTGTTGTGCCATGATCACATCAATCTTTTAGTGTAGAACATGAATTACCGATTCTAAGTTTTCTATCCTTTTTGTTAGATTGTTAAACATATTCTTGACCTGCATGTTTTTCATTGGAATAATCTTTTACTACTCATTCAGATATATTTTGTCTTGTACTGTACCATATAACCCCTTAGGATGAATATATAGCAAATTCGGTTATAAAAGATAAGATAAGATAAAAATAATAAAAATTTTAAAAATATGTTATTTTTATCTTTTTTTTAAAAGTTATCTAATTAGAGTAAGATAAAAAAAGTTAAGAATAATAAGATTATATAAAATAATCTAATTTTATCTTTTTTAAAAAACTAATATTTAAAATATAACCTTATATTTATTATTATTTTAATATAAAAGAAAAGGATACCAAATTTTGGTCGCGGAAAATAATTAATTTTGGATAAATTTTGATTTTTAATTTAAATTTAAATCATAATCATCGGTTATCATATTTAAATTATTAAATAAGAATTAGTTGTGAAACATAATCTTATTCTTATATATAAACACTCAAGCATAGAACACTATTAACTATCTTTATTAAAACTAAAATTACAATCTAATAGAGCAGTAGAAGAAAAAGTAGTAGACGATCACATTGGATCTTCTTTGATGGAAATTATTAAAAATTCTCCGTTGAAACAAATACTACATGCAATAAAGGTAATATATCCAACTCATGGTAAATTACAATGTTATTTATATATACCAATGCTAATTTTCTTTTTATAATGTAGTCTTTATCCAAGAGAGTTGATAAGATGGAGAAAGCAATGTGAATGGCGAAAAAGTCACTTGATAAGCTAACCTCCATTCAATGTAAAATTTATGAGAAGCATCATGAGAAATTTGATCATACGGACCTATATGAGATGAAAAATAAATCCTATGGTGATATAACAAAGAAGAACTCTTGTCCGTTGCAAGTTAAGTCCAAAAATTATGTGTTTACAAATTTATCCGACATAAATAAGGACGTTGAAATTGTGCACAATCTACCATTATCGTTCTACAAAGGGATGCAAACATGCGTCAATGGAGAAGGAGAGTCGAAGCCAAAGTCAAGACTGGATTTTCAAACAAATAGAAAAATCCATAAACTGTGCAAGAACATCCGAGTAAGTTTGAAAGACAAAAGGACAAATTGGCAATAGTCAATAATCCACCATCTATCCAAAACATGGCGTTTACACGACCAGCTAAAATGCCAAAACTTGAGTACAAAATTCAACTATCAAGCAAGATGGCGGAAACTAGAATATACAAAGGGCCTTTAACTTTCAACATAGACAATGCACGATTAACGAGCTCTGCGAAATAACAAAAAATGGCTTTCAAGTCAACTTCTATCCCAAAGGTATTTCATATAGTTAAAAATAATTTTTTGTGTAGTATTCAAATATGTATATTATGAATAACCTCTTTGTTTTGTGGAGAATCTTAATTGTTCATTTAAACTACCACAAGATATGAGGTTGAGTGAGGACTTGGTCAATATGGCTATGTACATCTTTGCTACTGATAATGATATAGCGTAAGCATTTTTTGTCATCTTTTATTTTTTATGTTAGTTATCTCTGTGTCTAACATGATAGCTTTGTGTTAGAGAGGATTTGGTTCATATTCACGACACAACTATAACTAGAGAATATCTGTTCTATCTCGTACCTGAAAAGCAAGTGTCTGAACTGGTAATAAAGCTGATGGCATTGAAGATAACATCAAATATTAACATGACCAAATTAAAGAATGCTTGGTCCCTTCCACCATCATTTACGGTGAGTCAAAATCTTGATTGGCTCATTTTAACTAAGTAAAATAAATAACCATTGTGCTCAAACATACTTAGGATGACGTGTTGTTATATATAGATGATCATGACCTATTAAAAAAATATGCACATTATATGCCACCAACCCGTGACCTTCAATTTGTAAGTTCTCATTAATTATTGGAATATTTTTATTATAATAAAAAGTACTCAAACTTGTACTTAAACATATTACATCCTATTTGTTATACAGATATATGTCTCAATCAAAGAGCATGATCACTGGTATCTAATGGTAATGAGTATTCCTGACAAAATATTTTATTATTTAGACTCTCACTATAAGGTTGAAGATGATGAACCACGTAAGCATCATATTAGAAATATAGTAAGTTCACCTACTATAGAAACAAAGCAAATAATAACATTACTTCGAATAACAAAGCACAATATTCTTATTATAGGGAGTGTCTCTTTCTGAAATAATATTTTCAGAGAAGTATGCAGAATGTGGTATACAAGAAATAGTGAATTTTGAGGGTTGGGAAGTCCGTAGGGCAATAGGTATTCCTAGGTGCACAAATAGGTAATTATTCAAATTGTTGGTTATTTAATTTAATATATATATATATTGCTTTCGACGGCCTTATATTGTATTACATGATACGTTTTCACACAGCAATGATTCAGCTGTATGGGTTATACAATGGATGGATGTGCAATAGGAATTCACTCCTGTGGTCCCCCCAAAGGTAACTTTTAACATAGACAATTTTGCTCTTTAATTACACTAATACATGTGTTATTTAGTAAAATAAATTATAGCTACATAAGAAAAGGAGTAGAATGTATTGATTGGAATAAGATAGGGGTAGATATTAACGAGAGGTTTCAATTATGGTAGCTTATGATACACCCATAGCATCTTTACTAAAATTAGAAAGAATTATTCATGTCTTCTTGTTAGACTTACTAAAATAGACAAATTTTTTAATTATGTATTTTTTATTTCTCTCATTGCATATCACTTTTTCATTATCCTATTAAGAACTTACTTATAATTCTAAATAAAACTTAAAATCATCAGTGTTATTTACCTCATTTTTTTCAATTTTTTTATGATGAGCTCATCTTTACTAAAGTTAAAAAAAACTATATAACATATATTTCACAACTATAAAAACAAAATTACTTGAAATTTAGATAATAATGATCCATTCACTAATCATGCTAATTATTCGATTTTTGGTTTGGGTGGGCAAATTATTCCCCATTCGGCCATTCCAGCCCAGCTACTTCCTCGTCAGAAGACTCATTGGGAATCCAGGTCCATTTACACCAACTTATTCGTATTGACACATTTGACACCTTCAAATAATCGTATTGCATGCTAAGTCTATTGGCACTTGCTATTCCACCAGAAAACCTAGTCCTATCACAAACTGTTGTTTAATTACTATTAAGCTCTGAGTTTTCATCAAAAGCACATAAAGGGTGCTAAAAAAGATTCATCCCACAAAAAGGTGCATAAAAAATCACTTAACAGAATTTTTTTATCAATCTTTTGTTCTTTTGGACATTTTATACCAAAGTCCACCGCATCCAAGATGAATATCTAACCATCAAGCCGACAACAAAATCTATATCAAATTCTATAGCTTTACATGAATTATTAGCGAAGGAGGGAGAGAGCAAGGTTAAAAGTTAAAAAGGCAAAAAGAGAATTAGCTGGGCTAGGCTTTTACTCCCTACTCAGTCTCTGAGCTGCGCTGCAAAATCAATCAGCATAAAATGGGGACTGCAACTTTGGTTGGGATGGTTAGAGTAGAAAAACTAATATAGAGCGTGGAGGGAGGTTAAAGGTTGGGATTCCAAGATACACAAGATAAGACCTACCTTTGTGGTCGTAAAGACTATATGCTACCAATATTTACATTAGAAACATAACCTAATATCACATACACGACACCAGGCATAAAGTTGTTGTAATGAGATAAATAGAATCAAGGGCACGCATTTCAAAGTGAAATCTTCAAAAATTAACTCCTGCTTATGTAATTCACGTCACTGCACATTTATCTTTGGTTTTTCCATCTACTTTGGGTGTTGTAGATCCAGAAGACGATAAATGCCTCCCCGTATTTCTTGCCACATGTAAATAACATTTAGTAGAAAGTTTGCAAAAGCTTCCATTTTTAAATTTCAATTATATAGAACTGGTCATCAAACCAATGCATGTTCTTATTAACCATCCGAACATTTGTCATTGATTTAAGATCTCCATTGAAATTCAAAATGATCAATCAACCCAATTGCACATATGAGATACGAAGGCAACAGATACCAGGGATGTATATATCCAAATCACTTCAGATAATGATCGGTTGACAATAATACCATAAATTAATTGCAGCAATAATTGCAAAATAATATTTACCTATGGACCTGTGATCATTCTGGAGCCACCAGTGATTGATGATTGTTGAGTATTATGTCGTGGAGCCTGCTGCTTAAACTCATGTTATTGCAAGGCTATTGCTAATTGTAGATCAGAACTGTCACACAATTACAGGTAAGATCAAAATTAACCATATCATATTGAATAATTTTAATTGAAATTACAACTGGATTTAAAAAGAAAAGGGGGAAGGGAGAAAATGTTTACAATAAATTCTATGGGAGTCAATTTTTGGAACCTAATGTATGGTCTAATGCTCAAGTTAAATCTCGCATTTCACATGGCCTTTGTAAATAAATCTACATAAAATATTCCTAACTAGCATCTTAAACCAGAAATAAAGGATTCCACAACCTTAAACCATTAACTATACCATATTACAGCACTTCATTGCTACTGTACGAAGCATTCTCATCATATACCTACAATATAAGTAATATAATATCATTAGTACTAGCTTATAAGTAGCAATTAAAATTTTGTCATAACTCATTAGTAAAAATACTTACTAGTGAATCATCTTCAATGTTCATGTGATCATCCAAGTCATTATCAAATGTGTCAATTCCTTGGCCTTCTATATGTGAAATGCCTTGAGGGACATGACAAGTTGTTCGATTGTGGCCCTCCATGCCACACTGTCCACATCGATGTTTTCTTTTATTGGACTGTACAACACCCCTCTTTTGTCCTACATTTTCTTGGGTCCCTTGGCATGCTATGTCCCAGGTCATTGGTTGCAAGCCCAGCTCCAGAAGCATTCACTTGTACATCATCTCTTACACTATCTACATCATTAACCAACTCTTTTTGTGCAGCATCTTCCTCCTTAAATTGTTTCAACAAATTCATAGCCATTTCCTATGTAAAGATAAATCTCTTGTTATCTTGGCAAGCAAAGTTATCTAGTTGTCTAAACCAATCCATCAAACAACCGTATTGACTTAGTATCAAAGAATCCCATTGAAATCTAATCACATATTGCAAACCTACTTTGGCTGTCTTGGTCCACCGAGGCAAGACTAATGACCTTGGCAACTCATCTATATCTTCATGCACCAAGACGCAAACTATGTGTTCACAAGGAATGCCAAATGATTCCATTCTCATACATGAACAATTGAATTCCATCTCAATGTCACAAAAGAATACATGCCATATCTCATTTGACGTTCGGTCCAAACCGACAGAGTAAATCACAAAAGAGCCAATTTGCCTCGTATTTATTACCTTCATTGATGTAGCTCGTACAAGGATTGGTTGGAACATATAAAATATTGATAGGGTATAAACATTGGTATCACTCCTCTCTAACTGTTGAAAATACGTTTGCATACTGGGTCTCTCATTCCCAGATGCGAAGTTAGCCTGGACCTCTTTCTACCGAATATGGTTGACACATCGATTAAAGTGTTGAATGAACTTAACCAGATTGTACCTTGAATTGACATACTTTGCAATGATTGAGTTTAATCCCTCACACCAAGAAGTAGTCCAAAAACCAGCAAAAAACTTCCCTCTTATATGTGTAGTTGCCTATGAATATCTCTTTTTATACATATCTAGGACCCAATTCTTGTTTTTGACACCAAATCCCTCAACCATTTCAAACCAATTTTGACGAAATACATCAATTTCATAGTCGCCTAGCATACACTTTTTAAACATGAAGGTAAACTGGGGCTTGCCAATGTTACTTGTTGTATTGCGAATTAGATGCCATGCACATAATCTATGATGTGCATTAGGAAACTCTTTCTCAATGGCGAACTTCATTGATAGATCACCATCCATGATAACCGAAACAGGTGCTTTCCCATTCATTGCCACCTTCAGTTGTTGTAGCAACCACCTATATGTGTCTTTTTCCTCATCGCAAATTAAAGCAACAGCAAAAATAATTGTTTTATTGTGATGATTGACACCAGAAAATACCACCAATGGACACATATATTTATTCCTCTTATCGGTAGCATCAAAAGCCAGCACATCACCAAATAATGAGTAATCTATCCTACTGAGACCATCGCACCAGAATAAATTGCGTAAAGTACCATCGGCATCCATGTGATGATTAAAATAGAGAGAAGGGTCATTTGTTGCTTGATCTTCTAGATACTTCAAAGCTGCATATGCATCACCGGGTAACTGGCACCTCTGCTTTGCTATTTTATTGTACATGTCCCTTTGCGTGAAAGAGAGATACTCGTAGCCACCTGCCTGATTTGCTAATGCCCGATATATCTGTCCAACACTAATCCCACCCTTTTTCATGTTAATCATGTGTCCAATATCAGCCTCGGACATGAATTTATGCCCATGAAGCAATCCAGTCAATCAAGGATCTAGAAGTGGATGATTGTGTTCATAAGAAAAATAAGAAATAAACCAATGACCACTAGGTACATCTAGACGAATCTCCATCATTGCACTGCAGCCACACCTTGTCTCAGGTGTAGGTTTTTTCTTAAAGTTTCCAATGCCATAATTATTTTGCAGTCTAAATCCTTCACGATGACATACAAAATTCTTCAACTTAAGTACGCCCGCACGACTCTTCCTAGTCCTGTTCTTCCAAGCACTGAGCCTCTTATCCTTGCATATCTATTGTAGAATTCAAATGTAATTTCGACATAAAAAAAAGTAAAAATGACATACATCTTCGTCCCTGATGTTCCAAAATTCAATGATCCCAATGTCTTCGAGTGAGTCAATGTTATACCCTTCATCGAAGCCGTGATAATCGAACATTGGTTCTACATTTGTGTTGTCCTTATCCATATAATCCACGTCAACTTTCTCATGTTTTTCTTCCTCCTGCTCATACTGATCATATAATATATGCTCACTATTAACCCTTTCATGAGAAAATTTCTGACCCATTACTTCCTGAACACCAATACACAATTCAAAATGAAACTTCAGTTTGTATATAAATTGCCAAAAATGATAAGAACAAATATTTTTAATGAATTCCTTATATATCATGCACATATTTATGCTTGAACCACCCTGATAAGTTAAAAAAAAAACTACTCCAACACTTTTTTTCTCTTTCATAAATAACTCAAGTTTCTTAATAATTTTCCAAGACAAGAAGAATTTTCAAATCATATTCTGGTTAGCTCTTAGAATCTAAGTAGTGAGGAGTGTGTTAAATACTAATTCGGCTATATCTATGTGTGAAAAACAAGGTTGAACATATTAAAAAGATACTAACAAGTTGAGATAAACTATTTTATTTTTGGAATAATTGAAAATTAGATATTTTCAACAACATAAAAAGTATGTACGGAAATATTACCCCCAAGCCATAGTGAATTCCTCACTAAAGTCATGCTCCTTATTTTTTGTTTTTGTTTTTTTTGCTTGAATAAATTATAGTATAAGAGAGATTGGAAGAAGACAAAGTCAGCACTAATGTATCCCCAAAATCTATTTCTATAATACTTCTAAAGGCTAAATAAAAGTAAGCATGTTGGTGGCTTAGATTGCCTCATTCTAAAGAGCAAAAAGGGAAAAAAATAAAAACAAAAATACAGGTGCTACAAACCTCAAGCAATAATTTCTTATGACATTCTTCTGCATACAGAATAAATTTTACCTGAAACAACAAGAACAGATGGGGCAGAGGCTCCTTAAAAGTGCGTAGTAGCCGTTAGGTTTTCTATGCCTCTTTCTTCTCCTACATTTTTTCACATTTTGTTTATCAACTACTTGTAATGCTCTAAGCTTCAAAATTAATTAATATTGTCTTATTATTATACTTTGATTTTATATGCTATTACACCTTTTCAGATATTACTAGTCGAGAACAGTAACTAATCTAATTAACTAAACAAAAATTACACATGTAGTCAACTTTATATATTTGTTATTATTATTTTCATTTTGAGATCACAACTATTTCTAGATTATTGGAACTCTAAAACCAGCGATCAACATTAATAAAATTTGAGAATGCTTGTTGCATGAAAGTAGCGATAAAATAACTCATTTTTGTGTATTCACTTGAAACTCATCATAGCATAAAATGTGGCTCCCACTACTCACTTCACATTCATTCCCTCAACACATTGAATCATAAGATGCATTGTGATCCCTATTTTAACTGGCCACCCACTGTATCATCCTATGATGATGGGATGATGATTCCCGTGCACATAAAAAATGCACTGTACAAATATGTCTCTTCTCTATAGTTGGGGACTATTATGCTAAAGGCTTACACTTTCATACATTAAAGTTTAGAGTTTGAAAACTTATAATTACTTACCTGAAGTGAGGTCACATAAGGAGTGGTCAACATAAGTTTGATCATCCAAGAAAGAAGTTAATGATAATTTGTTACGGCTTCAAGGTCAATAGAGGTAGGGTTTGGGCCATGAGAATGTGCTCCTAGGTATACAATGTAGCACTGTACATATATATATATATATATTGGTGAAATGCAACATGTTACCACAAATTAAAGCTTACAACTTACAAGTTACAACAATAATTACAGTATTTTTTTTCATAAGAAATTAAGCAAAAAACAAATAAAACTAAAGCTACCTTTTTACTGCTATGGACTGCATCCGGCAAAAATGCTACGAGAAGAAATGATATGGCAATAATAAGTGGAAGATTAAGGTAGTGAAAACTGGATTTGCCCATTTGAATGTGGGAATTGCTTGGCAGACATAGCATACAATTCAATTATATAGGGGATTCATCAATTCCTCGCGTATTATGTTAATGTTCCTTTATCTCTATTAATGTCTTACGCGTGCTTACTGGTCTTGTCAAAGTGCTTCTTCACTCAGATTTTGCCTTTATAACTCTCAACTTTTAAAAGTAATTTAAAAAACTGAGCACACTGCAAAGTCCATAATGATTTAGCATACTAGTAAAACAAATCTTCAAAAATGTGAAATTTTATTATTAAATCTTTTCTATGAACTCACTGTCAATATTAAACTTTTCACAAATCTGTCAATATTAAACTTTTCACAAATCTGAACTTTCCATGTACAGCTCTTAACTTTCATGAGGAGCAATTGTTGTTTTGTCAGCAAAAGACACATTTTCAGATAGCGCATATAAGTATCATTATTAGTTCTTATGGCTCTATATATAAACCATAAGAAAAAAATAAACAAAAAATAGATAAGAATATTTGTAAGTACATCTCCCCCCCCAAATTAAAAGTGTGTCTTTGCACTTTTAAGATATCGGATCAGATATGGATAACTATAGTTCTATTACAAGAAGAAACAACACTTATGAATCAAAAAAATAGAAGAAAATTGAAATCACTGATAAACAATTGAAACGAAGTTTCCTCTAACATATATCAAACACAAATATAATTAAACTTCATTCAAATTCACAAAAAACTTGCCATAGAAAAAAAAAACAAAATATTATATTATCATTGAAAAATATTTTAGTGGTGGTCTGGGGCAGAGCAGAAGCCAACTCACTTGGTAGATTCCTGATCAAACAATTCAAAACAACAGCCTTAACATACACATGTCTTATGAAGTCAATAAAATTTCAGATACATTGGGGACTCTGCATTTGTACACGGGGGGATTATAGGATGTGTTTACTCATACAATATGAATATGAATGGAAAACTTTGAAAAAAAAAGGTTCAAACTTGAGAAATTCAGCATCTTACTCTTCTCCATCAGTTCATTTATCAAGCGTAAGAAATTAGTAAATCAAATCAATGCATTAAACTAGAAAGTTAACATTCAGAAATATAAACTATATACGTCACAACTTTATGCTAATAGATTCAATATTGTGACTCCTAGTGCTTTCTAAGTATTAAGATTATCAATTCTACTAAGATGAGGAAGCCATTAAGAGAAGGAAAGACTTAAGAAGTGGTGTGAGAGGCATAAATCAATGGTCTGACGCGACAGCGGCGGCGTCAGCGGCGGCGTCGTCTGAGGCGTGTTGCGGTGGCGAGAATAAGCAAACGAGAGATGTAGCAGAGGGAGAGGATGAGAGAATGGCAGTGATTGAAAGAGGAGGAAAAACCCTAGCAGAGCAAATGCTTCTCTTCTCTGAATCTGAAATTAAAAGGAAAAGAAAAAAGAGTGTAAATACAAAAAAATTTGAGGGATCAAAATTTAATTATTAATTTTTCCAAAAAAATGAGGTATATTTTGTAATTATTTTGATGATGGTTAATCATACTCCTACAACAAAATAGGAATAAGGAATTCATGATCTGTTAAACACACTAAAAAAATAAAAAAAATTCAATAAAAAAGAATTTTTTTTATTAAAATAATGATACTCAAGGTCCCAAACAAACACTTACAAAAGAGGAAAAAAAGAAAAGAAAAAAGTAGAGGGGAATGAAAATGAAAAAATCATCGTCATTTAATTTGGTTTCATTTCAACACCACACATTTAATTGGTATGGTCATTATAATAAAGAAAATTATATGGTACAGATCTAAATCTGTACAGATTTAAAGATTTGCTTACTTAAACCACACTTTCTAAAGCCACACTTTTCACTTAAAAGTAAAACCACCATTGAAATTATGAATATTGAAGAAAAATTAGAAGAAGTTACAATGCTTTTTAAACAATTAAAAATGGCTCAAGAAAATAATATTATGGAACACGGTTTTCAAATAGAAGAAGAATTAGTAAATTCTGAAAATATAGAAAATGAAGAACACATTCTAGATTATTCAAGTGACGAAGAACCAGCAATTCCAATACAAGTAAAAAATGAAGCTGGAACATCTAAGGATAATCAATCTCAATTTAAATGGGAAACAGGTTTTGATAATTATGCTTTTAAAAAAGGGTTTACAAATAAAGATTCAAAATATACAAAAATACCATCAAAATATGTTCCTAAAATCCAGGAAATGGAAGGAGAAAGAATGCTCGATTTAGAATGCAAAAAGAACGAAAAAGAAATTTTCGAAAATTGGTTGAATTCCTTTTTATTAGAAGCCTTTACTAATCCAAAACTTAGTGAATTGTCTAGAAGAGATATTTGGAATTACATAGGGTTTCATACTATAGGAACTATAAGAGATTATATGACATCAATAGAAAACCAAATAATAGAAGAATTAGCAACAAAAACTACAGCTTATGATAAGATATTATATATAATGATGATTCTATATAAGGAATTTTTTGGAAAAAATATTATAGATCATAGACAAGAAGTTTATAATAAAGAATATCAAGAAGCAAAAAACCATTTAGCTAATATTCAGATATATGATCTATGTAATGTGGAGTCTTATATATGTGAATATAGAATACATTATTACAAATTAAAAGAAGAAGATAAAAATCATTATCTTAGTATGTATATAACAAAACTTCCATATCCTGCTAATGAATTTATAATGGGAAGATTTATAAGAGAAATAAATAGAGGAACAATTGAAAATAACTTTGGTGGAGCAACCTTTGCAATAAGAGAGGAAATAAAAGAACGTTGTATGCAAGAAGCAACTCAAAAAAGATTTGCAAACATAATTAGAATTTGCTGTCAAGATAATGAAGAGATACCTCAAAAATATGGTCTTAATAAAAATTTTCAAAGAAAAAGAAAATATCAATTTAGAAAAAGAAAATACTATCCAAACTGGAGAAAAAAGAGATATTTTAGAAAGGAAAATAATAATAAAAACAAAAGACAAAGAAATAACTATTGCCCGAATAAAAAAGAAAATTGTAAATGTTGGTATTGCCAAGAAGAAGGACACTATGCAAATGAATGTCCGAAAAAGAAGGATAAAAAGGATCTTACTAAACAAATAGAAATTGCTAAGTCTTGTTTCATGGAACCTTTAGAGGAATCTGATGATAACTTAGACTATACTTTTGAATATGTCTCGGAAACAGACTCAGAGACTGAGTAATAATGCTACATTTATTACCATAAAAATAACAGAAAAGTTTATAAATGCTTTCATAGATTCTGGAGCAACACAATGCTTTGCTAGTTCAAATATAAAACTTGATTGGAAAAAATTAAAGAAACCATTAAGAGTTAGAATAGCTGACAAATCAATACATAAAATTAACCAAAAAGCAGAGATGGTTGAAATTTTTATTCAAAATTATAGGTTCATTGTTCTATCTATATATATGTTAGATTCTGGAATGGATTTTATCATAGGAAATAATTTTTTAAAGCTATATCATCCATTCATTCAAGAATTAACATATATAGTTTTAAAAGCTCCACACGATTCTTCAATAAATCAAAAATCAAAACGTATAAAAATACCGACTACTACTATAGATAAGATCTTAAAATTTAAAATATTTTCTATATTAGAGACATGTTATTTAAATTTATATTTTCAGATAAATATCCCAAAAAATAATCTTGAAATAAAGATAGAAGAACTTTTGGATGAAATTTGTGCTGAAAATCCTTTAGATATTAAAAATACAAATAACGAATTAGTAAGTATTAAATTAAAAGATCCTACAAAAGAGATAAATGTTCCAAATAAAATTTCTTATTCCGCAAGAGATAGAGAAGAGTTTTCACTAGAATGTAGAGATCTTTTGGAAAAAGGAATTATAAGATTAAGTAAAAGTCCTCATGCGGCTCCAGCCTTTTATGTCGAAAACAATAATGAAATTAAAAGGGGAAAACGAAGAATGGTTATTAACTATAAGAATATGAATGAAGCAACTTTTGGTGATGTTCATAAACTTCCAAGAAAAGATTCTATTTTAGAAAAAATCAAAGGAGCAACTTGGTTTTCATCTCTTGATGCAAAATCAGGATATTGGCAACTTCGTTTAGACGAAGAAACAAAGAAATTAACTGCTTTTACTTGCCCAACAAAAGAATCAACAAGTGTGTTGCTCTATGAATGGAATGTATTACCATTCGGATTAAAACAAGCCCCAGGTATTTATCAAAGATTTATGGAAGAAAATCTAAAAGAGTTAAATGAATTTGTTTTAGTGTACATTGATGATATACTAATTTTTACAAAACAGGATAAAGAAGATCATCTTCAAAAATTATTAATAATTTTAGAAAGATGTAAAGAAAAAGGATTAGTTCTTAGCAAAAAGAAAGCAAGAATAGCAAAACAAGAAATAGAGTTTCTTGGATTAATTCTATCCACTCAGGGAAAGCTAAAACTTCAGCCAAATGTCCTAGAAAAGGTAAATTTATTTCCTAATAAAATAGAAGATAGAAAACAATTACAAAGATTTTTAGGGTGTATAAATTATATTTCTGATCAAGGATTTTTAAAAAATATAACAGAATACACTAAAAGCTTATTTCCAAAAATAAGTACTAAAAAAGAATGGAAATGGGATGAAAAAGATAGTATGCAAATTCAAAAGATTAAAGAATTATGTGAAAAACTTCCAGAACTTTATATTCCAGAAAAAAATGACTACTTAATAGTAGAAACAGATGCTTCAGACATAACCTGGTCAGGATGTCTAAAAGCTAAGAAAGCTATAAAAAGTTTGGAACAAGAAAAAGAATCACTAGATTCTAAAGATTCCCCAAAGGAATTACTTTGCAGGTATATTTCAGGGACTTTTACTCCAACAGAACAGAGATATACCACTCATGAAAAGGAAACTCTAGCAGCAATTAAATCTCTTAAGAAATGGAAAATTGATTTACTACCCAGAGAATTTACATTAAGGACAGATTCAAGTTACCTAACAGGTTTCATACGATATAATTTAAAAGTTGATTATAACCATGGATGATTGGTAAGATGGCAATTATTTTTGTTACAATATCCAATAAAAATTGAATATATTAAGGGTGACAAAAATGTTATTGCAGATACATTAACAAGAGAATGGAGTTCGTCTACAACACATTAGATCAATAAATTCAAAAGTATGAGAAAGAACTCGAAAAATGCAAGCATTGTCAGCAAATAAGGACACAGATCCAATCTCTCAAGAAGGCCATCGAAGCAATGAAATCAACACAACAAGCAAAACCATCAGAGTTCAGCCAGCTAAGCGTGGTGGACAAATCAGGTGAAGAAAAAATTTCAGAAAATAAAACAATTGCTGAAATCATTAAAAAATCCACCCAAGATAAAAAATATTATGTAATTTATAATGGCCCCATGAAAGGAGTATATGATGCCTGGGAAAAAGCAGCACCATTCACACATCAATCAAGGATAATTCATAAAGGAGGTTTTCTAACACTAGAAGAGGCAAAGGAATCCTTCAGGGAATATGAAGCTCTCCATCCAGAGCAAACCTTAAAAAGAGTAGATAAAGCTCCAGTTCAAACCCAGAGAACAGGGATAATAAGAAACATTCCTACAAGGGCTGAAATCAAGGAAAAGAAAAGGGTCTGTAGATCAAATCTCAGAGAAACCCTTAACATAGTCCTGAATTGGACTGAAGAAAAAATGACAATTTTAGGATATTATCCTATTGCCAAAGAACAGCTAACAAAGCTGGTTATATTCCCAGATGCTTCCCCATCGGACACCTATCAGTTTTTCCAATATGGATTAATTGATACAATTTTAATTTTTAATGATCTAAAAATTATTAGTGAGTTTTCTGCAGGATTCGTTGATGCAGTAAAGAGATTTAAAAATATGATTGACAATGTAAATCCAAGGGATATATCCCTAAAATTTACAAACAGTCAACCTATTTTTAATGAAGAAGAAGAATGCTTGGTTCCAGTACACCAAGTAATATTCATGTCCGTCTTCCCAGGAAATTTTCAACCAATTGATCAGATTCAAGATTTAACGGCTTACAGTCATGAAGGAAGGTTATCCAGCACATTAGCAACGGTCTTTGAAAGAACTCAAAAAATAACGAAGGAATCTTACATAAGGATTAATTATAAAAGTAGAAATACTCTGCTTGTGTCCAGTAAAAGAAATGAAATTGAAGAAAGAGAGATGAGACTCTTGGTGGAATTTGAATCAGCATTCTACAACTTATCTGGACTTTTAGAAAAGCTCCCTGAAGGGATAAAGAGGAATCTCTGCTATTTAATAAAAGACAGAGAAGACCACAAGTGCCAGCTATGTGCCTCAGAGATATCTGAAGAAAGCAATAATGAAACGGAATCAACTCACATGATGAAGGAAGGAGACAATGCATCTGAGGGTCACATGATAAAAGAAGAGGACAGTGCATCTGAAGCATCTCTCAACATTATTGCATAGTGACGTAAGCACTTAGGTCATAGAGCACCAACAATGTAGCTGGTGCAAAAGAACAAACAATGACGTAAGCAATGACGTCATAAGAAGGGTAAGGATGGGAATTGTCCATCAAACCCAACTATTATAAATAGGTTGCTTAGGCAATTGTAGAATCATCAGACAATAGAAAGTAGGAGGCTAAGAGTACTCATATGCTAGGAGAGCAAGGAGGAAGCTGCCAAGGCGATTCTATAGTCTGAGGAAGAATTCCCTTAGGGAAAAATAATTCTAAACTCCCCTCTGGAGTTAGCATCTACAATCTCCCCTCTGGAGATAAAAACACCTTATGTAAAATATACTAAATAAAGAAAGTTTTTCTCCAGAAAGGTACATCTTCATCTTAATCTTTAAATTATGAATTATTTAGAAAGTTTAGAATTAACAGAAGAATCTGATTATTATAGATTAACTACTTTATTAGATAATGAAAAACAGGCTGTTCTAAAAACAGAATTAAATCTCAAATCAAATGAAAACTTTAATAAACAAAATCTTTTAAAAGAAGTTTTTAATAGAAAAAATATAATATACTATGAAAAAATTCAACTTGAAGCTCCTATAAAGATAAAATCTGCCAATGGAGAACTTGAAATAGCTTTGATAAATAATGAAGAATTAAGTAAACAGATTGAGAAAATTAAGGATCAACAAAAAAGATCTAAAATTGGATGGATTCATATTAGTACTATACAAGTCTTAATCAAATCTACATATATGAAAGGAATTAATTCACCAATAAGTTTAGCAATCTGTGACAAAAGAATTACTGATGATCCGATAGATCAAATAATTGGAATTGTTCATGGAAATTTGGCAAACGTAAATGTTAAATTTAATGCCCATCTTGGATATGCTATACCTTTATCAACTGAAAATCTTGGAAGATCTATAAGTTTGGCTTATAAATTTCATAGAAAGAATCTAATGGAACAAGATGATGAACCATTTTCAATAACATATGCAATAAATTATGCTTTAACAAATAGCCATCATAGTATAATATTTAAAAACAGAGAAAGAATTTATGTCGATGAACTATTTCAGAAAATTGTAAAAACAGAAATACCAAAATATAAAGCTATTGAAAACTCAGTTCTATTATTAAAAGAACCATCAGAAAAATTGGTTTCATCAAATTTTCAAATAAGAGAATCTAAAATTAATAGCCCTTTAAGTTTATCTAAGTTAAAGATTAAAGAAGAAAATTCTGAAATAAAAGAATTAACAAAAAAGGTCGAAAAATTAAATGAAACCCTAAATACTAAATTATGACAATAAATAAAGAAGAAATATATGTAACTTATCAAGATAAGAAACAAGAGCTCTTTGAAAGAGAAAATCGTTTGAATTATTTACAGTTTTCTGAAATAAATCAAAGAGCATTTGAAGCTCTAAAAATAATCTATGACAAGTTAAAAAGAGAAGTTGAAGAGCTAGAAAAATTAATAGAATCTCTAGAAAATAGTGATGAAGCGATGATAGAATTTGCAGAAATTCTAAAATAAATAATGAAGCATACAAAGATTGAAAGACTAGAAAATAAAATAAAAAGAAAAAGAGCGAAAAAATTAAAAAGTAAAATAAAGGAGTATAAAAGGGAATTAAATAATCTTCAGATCGAAATTGATGACCTTATAATAAAAATGATAGAAATAAGAATAAATATAAACAAGTTGGAGTTAAACTTAAAAAATTTATAAATGCTTGGAAAACCATATTATGACTTAAAAGAATTAAAGCTGTTGAAAGAAAAAATGGAGAATGAGGTTGAAAAATTAAAAAGATATTTAGAAACAACAGAAAGTGTAGAAATAAAAGAAGTTTTTGAAGATTTGAGAAATTATATTAAAGAAAAAGACAAATAGATAAAAGATTTTATATACAATAATCCTTGCAAAAAAGAATATTATAAACTAAAACAAGATTGAAAAACTATACAAATGAAATCAGAATTATAAATACTAGTAGAAATGGTCAACATTTTTTATGAATTTCCAAATTATACAAATTATAAACTTAAAATTGGTATAAGAGCCAAGTTAACGATTAAGGGTAACACTTTCTCTTTAAGCAACACTTTTAGTGATACGCTTTTAAACCAAATAAAAACAAAAATCTGTAAATCTGTACCAAAATGTATCTGTACACTAAATGGACCCTGTAATTGTACTCACTTTAACAGCTGACCCTTTGACACTAATTGTTCTCTCCTCGTCATGGGTAGATTGAGGTTTTTGAAACCTTTATTCTAAAAAAAGAAGGTAGGCAAACATGTGATGTAACATAACAGCTTGTAATTTGCAATACTTATTGTGGGGTCCAATAGATATAATGTGATCTTAGCATCAAGCATCGCCAATCCATAAATGAAAGAGTGATGTTAGGGAATAAGAATTTAGAATTATTTTATTTTATTTAATATTTATAATTGTATGCGTATAATATTTATAATTATATATTTATTATATTTAATATTATATTTTTATTTTAACAGTAATTAATAATTATAAACAAAAGATAAAAAAGACAAATTATGACTATTTATGCTTTCAAACTAGCCCAAATATTTTTGAACTAAAAAGTTTATTAATTAATTAAGGACTACTATCAGTGTATCGCTATTACTGTTGTATGTGGCAGTTCTTATATATATGATATACTTCATGCACCTCGTCCTTTTTTCTTTGAGTGTTCTTTTTCAACTTTGAAGGAGGACCACTTTAATTGAATTAGGTTCTGTCTTGTTATTGTCGTACTATGCTTGCTGGATATGGATATCAATCGGTCAATTCAGTAGAATGGAGAATGTATGTCCTTCTCATGAAATCCAGTAATATAATGTTATATGGTATGGGCCTTCATTTGTTTTCTTCTAAGTTTCCTTCAATTTTCGTCATCTATGATAATCAAATTTCAACTCCTTGACATCATAGGAATAAATAATAAAGGTGATATATATTTGTAGTTTTGAGCAAATAATTCATAATAATTGTATTATTCGTATTAAAAACAAGTGAATAATTTAAAAAGTGTATATTGAGTGTGTTTCAAATGATACAATATATAAGGGTATATATAGGTACTAAAAGAATCAAAGCGTAATATCTTATGATAAATATACAGATATGCTAAATAATTTTAATTGATCTAATTAATCCTAATTATACTTTAACATTTCCCCTCAAACTCAAGTGAGAGCTAAATATATACCATCTTGAGTTTGGATACTAGAGTCCGAAAACGAGTAGGATAATGAGCCTTCGTGAAGATATCAGCAGTTTGATCTAGAGTCCCAACAGCTACGAGACGAACAGCATCAATAAGAAGGCGTTGTCAGACAAAATGACAGTCAATTTCAATGTGTTTGGTAAGTTCATAAAAACATCATTATGATCAATCTGAATAGCACTGCAGTTGTCACACAATAAACATCAGTTGGAGACGACTGAGGGGCACCCAAGTCCTCGAGATTCGAGAAGCCAACAAATCAAGACAACCTCAGTAGTAGTGTCAGCAAGAGCACGGTATTCAGTTTCGGTGCTTGATCGAGCAGTGAACGTTTGTTTCTTGACTCGCCAGGAAATGAGAGAGTCACCAGCCTGAAGGGTTAAAGATGAATATGCAGAAAAATGAAGACCATGAAACATAGTTCCTTTGATGTAACGAAGAATCCGAAGAGCTACAACATAGTGAGTAGTACGAGGAGCTGACAAAAACTGGCTAAGAACATGAACTGGATAGGTGATGTCGGGTCGTGTGGCAGTCAAGTAGACAAGACCTCCAACTAACTATCGATAAAAAGTAGAGTTATCTAAAATAGTGCCATCCATAGGAGTAAAGTGAATATTAGGTTCAAGAGGAGTAGACTCAATGTGACTATCGGTAATTCTAGCTCGAGCAAGAAGATCAAAAGCATACTTAGCTTGAGAGAAATAGATATTATCATCTGAGGATATGACTTCAAGGCCAAGAAAATAACTGAGAGAACCAAGATCTTTCATCTCAAATATGTAGTGAAGGGATGATTTAAAATCAGAGATACCATCTATATTATCTCCAGTAATGATAATGTCATCAACATACAAAAGTAGAAGAACAACCCCACGTTCACTTTTACGAATAAAAAGAGCATTCTTATGAGGGCTGCAAGTGAAACCGAGATTGCATATAATGGTGCTGAACTTGTCAAACCATTTACGATGAGCCTGCTTGTAAACCCCGCTAAAATTAGTAAATAATTAGTCAATAAATTGAATTTTAATTAGAAAAATTAAAAATGTAAATCTAATATCAAAATAGGATAGAACTCTTCAAAACAAGAATTTTGACACTAATTTCGAAAAATTTGGCCCAAAATTGGGCTGGATGGGCCGAACCGATTGAACTAGGCCTGTGGGTCCAACCAGACCCATAACTTAAAATGGGCAGAAGCACCTCCTTCCCCATTCAGCTTAGAAACACGCTGAAACAGCAAGGGGGAGAGGAGAGCTCCCTAACCCTCACTCCCACTTCCATCTGCCATAACTTCTCCGTTCGGGCTCCGATCGCCGCACCGTTTGCGACCACGCGTCCAGCGCGTTGAGCTCTACGTTTCTATCGGATAAATTTCATGGGTAAGCCACAATCCCATATTAGGTTCTCTACCCCATTTTATTTGAGAAATCGAGCCCTTATAATGAGATTTTACCAAATTTGGTATTCTAGGTTCGATTTAGCTTGCAGAGCTTATCGGGTTTGAGTTACTTTGTGCATGGGTAAGGTGAGGAAACCAAAACCCTATCTAAAATTCTGAATTTGTGCATTAGAGATTGAGTTGAGTATATATATGTGTTGTATATTTGCATTAGGTGGTGTGTTGTAATTGAAACTTGGCATTGTGGACATTTGGAGGCTTGGTGGAGGATTGGTGCTAAGGCCTTGGTATTTGTTTTGAGTGGTGGGGGCTGTGTGTATAGCTTGAGTGGCTGCCTTGGATCAAACGTGGTGATCGGCCAAGGTATGGTTTAGGTTTCGCACATTTAATATGTAAGGCTCTGTGAAAACTTAGGCTAGAAAACTATAGGATAAGTTGAAGTGGTTAAATGTGTTAAATGATTAGTCTTTATGATATTGATGGATAACTTGATGTTGAGCTTGTGTTGAGGAATATGGTGAATTTATGATGTCTTCTTGGTGTTGGTTATAGGTGAGCAATTGATAATGTGGGTTGAATGAGCAATTTATGATAAATGGAGGATTTATGATCATGGCAATATAATGATATGGTTGAGATTAAGTGGTATTTATTTGAATTTGTTGGTATTGATATAATGAATAATGATGTGATGATGGTTGGAGTCTTTTGTGATGATGACAATATGTGTATATAGAATAATATGACAGTTTGTGATTAAAACTTGTAGAGTTGGATTGAAATGAGATGTTAATGAGCTGAGAAAATGATAGGATTGCAAGGATTATTGTGCTATTGTTAAGGGTAAATATATTGATGGTTATGAATATATTGAATTGAGTGGGAATGAATTTTGAAAAGAAAATGAGGTTTTGAAGTTTTTGAAAAAAAACTTGGTTTTCGGCTGAACTTCGCGGTTCATAACTGGAGCCTCAAATTTTAGTTGGAAGTGGAATTTATTTCAACTCAAAGATGGTTTTGTAAGCTTTTGAACGGTATAAATTTTGTAAAAAATGGAATTTTGTAGCAAAAGTTATGAATGTCAGAAGTTTAAGTGTGAATTATGTATTATGCAGGTGGATTATGCAGCTTTCTGGGTAAACTGCGTTTTTTTTTTTAACAACGTACGCCCACGCGTACGCGTGGCATAAAATTTTAAACTGCACATGCACGAGTACCCATGCGTGCGCATGATGAGCCAACATGCATGACCACGCGTACGCATGACCCACGCGTACGCGTGACATGATTCTCACCTACGCGTACGCATGGTAAAGGAATGCACGCGTGCTACCTTTTTATACTCCCACGTGTATGCGTGGCCCATGTTTTCTACAAAACTGGATTTTTGTGTTTTAAACCAGATTTTAGACTTCTAAACCTCTATTTTCATCCTTTTAGCCATAAGGTATAATACTAAGACTAGTAGCTAGTTAAAGCTAGGGAAATAAGGTAACTTGGAGATGAAGAAAGAGGTAAACATGATGAGATATAAGAAAGAAATGTGGATGTTAAATGAAGTTATGATGCCATGGCTTTGATGAATGATTACATAATAATTATGAATATCAAACGGCTTATGAATTGATGATATCTGAGATACGAGTTTCCTTGGGTAACAGAACCGTGGCTTACCACCACGTGTTCTAGGTTGAAACTTGATACTCTGTTGATCCTACGTCATAAGGGTGACCGGGGACGTATAAATTCCAGGGAATGGATATCCCCCATTGAGTGATATATAAATGAATGAATGATTAAATGATGAATGAATGAGAAATCTATGCATAGACTCATGGGGATGCGCGACGAGGGACAGTCTAAGGTTTTCGGACTTATCGGGTTAGCTAGATAACCGACAGATGAGCCTCATCAGTCATAGGACAGGCACACATCATATGCATTTATTTGTTTTGTCTGCTATACATTACCTGGGATTGCCTAACTGAATATATATATCATGCTACCTGTTAAATTTGCTACCTGTACTATCTGTTTCCTGCTTGTGCGTGACATTGTTTGATTGCTTGTCTCTGCTGAATCAATGGTGATGGAGGAGCGGAGGAAGGGTGGATTTATTTGATGTTAATGTTAGGATTTAGAGTAGGCAGGTTTAGAACCTCTTAGGTCACCTACCCACTTTTATGGCTTCTGCTTAGAGTTTAAGTTTTATAATTGTATGTTGGAGTTCTAGGACTGCCACTGGCATTTCCAAGACCTTATATATTATGTGCGTAGCACTTTTACCATGCTGAGAACCTCCAGTTCTTACCCCATACTGTGTTGTTATTTTCAGATGCAGGTCTAGAGGCTCCTCGCTAGGCGTCTGGATTCCTGAAGCAGAGTAGTCCCTAGATTATTTTGAGTTTCAGTTTGTATGTATTTATGTACGTAGCTTTCTCTCCAGAAACTTGATTATTTTGTTCTTCATAGAGGTTAAAAGAGAGTATGGCCTTAGTTCTATATTTTGGGTATCTTGGGATACTTGTATATATGTATGTAAATATTCTTCGGCTAGCCTTGGCTCCGCAGGCTGAGTCAGGAGCTAGTTTCACTGTATTCTTGGCTCTCTTTTCACTCTTTCGCTTATTCATATCTTTAACCTTTAGGTTTCTTAGCATGCAAGTAATTCCGTTCTCTGAGTGTTGCGCTTTTTATTTTGCAGTTTTGCTTTTCCCATTTTTCAAGGCTCCTAGTATATGATATTTTTTTACTATTATACGTATGTATTTACTGATAGAGGTTCGTAACACCACACTACCTCTGTTCTACGACTTAAGCGTAGAGCTCTGTGTAGAAGAGTGTTACACTGCTAAGACCATAAAGTGTCTTACGAAAAAGATAGACTTTGCTAGAAGGACAAGGATATCTCGGAGGTGGTTTCATATAGGCCTTCTTTTTCAAATCTGGTGTGCAAAATTAGAACTCGCACAACTTAACCGGCAAGTGCATCGGGTTATCCAAGTAATACCACAGGTGAGTGAGGGTTGATCTCACGAGGATTGTCGGACTGAGCAAGCAATAGTTATCCTGTTGGACTTAGTCAAGAAAACAGTAAAAGGAGTTGTTGTTAAAAACGCATAAAACAAATAAACAAGAAAAGCAATAAAAGGTTTTGTATAAAACAATGATGAGAAAATAGTTAAGGTCTCGGAAATGTTTATCTTTCTGGATTAAAACATCTTACCAACTATTTTAACAATGAATGATTCATTCTATGGCAAACCATAGGTGACCAAACTCTAATCTCTTAGTGATTTAATTTCCCATCACCTTCACCAAATGACACTCTCGTGGTCATTTAATTCGGGTCAGAGGGTTAAGTTCAGAAAACCAGTTTAGCGCCACAGAAACCTTAATTACCTAAAGCTAACAGGATTTTATGTTACATATACCAATTAGTTCATGTAATTAATAATTTAGGAGGAGTGTTTTCAAGCTATAGCTCAAGCGAGATAGCTCTCTCGAGAATCACAAGAGCTCATGTAGAATAAGGCTCATACTCTCGTTCCACCCAGATTCATAAGATTAAGAACAAAAATAACACCTTAGAATTGAATCAAACATTAATTAAAATAGAAGAATAATAGTTCTAATCCATAGAAATAAACATAGCTCCTAACCTTAACCCAGAGGTTTAGTTGCTCATAACATACAGAGAAAACAGGGTTCTAAAAAGTGCGAAAGGAAGGAGATTCCTAAACCTAACTGATCTTTTCCTTTAAATACTAACCTAATAATAAATGTTAAACCTAAAAGATATTAATTTAAAATAAAAATTACAAAGATAAAATAGGATAAGCCTAAGAAGTGCTAAATCTACTTGGAGGCCCAAAAGTTGTGTGAAACGGACAGCAAGTTTGCATTCAACGCTAGGATTGGGCGTTGAACGCCCAGAGAGAAGAGCACGCTTCTGACTTTAGCCCCCCGCTGGCATTGAACGCCAGGTTGGGCATTCAGCGCCCAGGGGGAGCTGCCAACATTTTCCTTTCTTGCTCCAGGCTTCTCCAAACTGCTCCGAATTTCACCTGAAACCATAAAAACACAAGAAAAACTCAAAGTAGCATCCAAAGGTGAATTTTTCACTAAAATATAATAAAACTTAATAAAATCTAACTAAAAACAATATAAAAATAACTGAAAAAAGGGTATAAGATGCTCACGCATCACAACACCAAACTTAAACTGTTGCTTGCCCTCAAGCAACCAAAACAATATAGGGCCAAGGAAGAGAAAATTCATAAGATTAGAGTTGTCAATTAAGCTCAGGTCCAATTACTGAATAGGGCTATGAACATTCTATTTCTAAATAGCTTTGGCATCTCACTATCCTTTGAAGCTCAGAAATATTGGCATCCTTCAGAACTAGAATTTGGATGATATTATTGATTCTCTTCTTTTAGGCTTTTGTTGATTCTTGAACACAGATTTTCTTTTCTTTGGTGCTTTGCACCTTTGACCCTAGCCGTGACTCTAAGTGTTTTGTTTTCAAGCTTAACTTGATACATAAATACCACAAACACTTAACTGGGGGAACCTTTTGGGTTCGACTTTTTCTTTTGCTTTTACTCCCAGACAGTGGTGCTCAGAGCCTTAGGTATACTCTTTAACAGCATTGGATCACGACTTTAAGTATTCAGTAATCAAGGTTTACTTGACACTTTCACACCACAAGAATATGGTTAGGCAAAACCACTCTTTTGAGCTTTAGATCAATTTTGACCTTCCTAACCATTGTTGCTCAAAGTCTTGGACCTTTTTTTTATTTTTATTTTTGCTATTTCTTTTGCTTCAAGAATCAATCTTTTTCTTATTATAGAGAATTAATATTTCTCTAAATTCCTGTTCCTCAAGAACCAATATACTCAACTTCAATATCAAATATGCACAGTTAAATCATACATTCAGAAAATAGATATAAGGCCACCACATCAAAGTAATTAGAATAATTCATAATGTAACTTGAATTCTCATGTATTTTATTATTACTTTCCTTCTTAAAACTTTATTTAAGTTCAATAGAAAATACATGAGACATCTTTCAAAAATAACTGAAAATTTTCAAAATTAACTACTAAACTAGAAAGCAGAAAATCCTAATAGTGATCATGTAACTCAGAATGGAAAGATAGAAAATAGAATAAAGTACTGAAAACAGAGATAAGATAAGATAAGGGAAACGAAACTCAACCACCTCAGTTATGGTGGTTGTTGCTCTCTCCGGAGGATCCCTTCTAGCACTTCAACTCTTCTAACTCACGCCCCTACTTCTTCTACTTCTCAGCCAGCTTACGAAGGATGATAGACTGGCCCCTGTGTTCTTCCTTCAGTTGGTCCATGGTAGATATCAACTGTCCAATGGATACTGCCAGTTGAGTCCAGTACTCGCGTGGAGGGATTCTTTACCCTTGAGGCTATTCAGGCTGCTTCCTCTTAGGAGGGAGGACTGGCTTTCGGATTGGTGCTTTCCCAAGTTCCCGAGTGTACTCCATGCTCTTCTTTGTGATTAGGTTGTCCACTGCAATAAATATATCTCTGTCAATCTGACTTTGACCTCCTTACATAAGCGATAGATGAGATGGGGAAAAGCAAGCCTAGAGAGGGCTGAGGTCTTTGCTGCAATATTGTATATTTTCGAAGAAATCACTCGATGAACCTCCACTTCATTGCCCAACATAATACAATGGATCATCACAGCTCGCTTCAAAGTGACCTCAGATCGGTTACTAGTGGGAAGGATGGAGTGCTGAATGAACTCCAGCCATCCTCTAGCAACTGGTTCGAGATCATTCCTTCTCAGCTCGAATGGCTGACCCTTAGTGTTGTTCTTCTATTGTGCTCCGGGAAGACATATGTCCTTGAGGACTTGATCTAGCCTTGGATCGGCTTGCACTCTCTTATTGAAAGAGTGAGGGTCGTCCTTTAATGGGGGTAGCTTGAAGATTTTCCTCACTTTTTCCATTCCAAACTGTAGGGTCTTTGATAAACCACCATTTTATGGTTTATTTTGTATTGAATTGAGTGGATTTTATCCATTACTCTCACACTTATTCATATAATTCGCATGTTTTATATTTTTCTTCCTAATTTTGTGCTATGATTGAAAACATGCTTCTTTGGCCTTAAATTCGCTAATTTTAATCTTCTCTTATTACCATTTGATGCCGTAATATGTTTGTTAAGTGTTTTCAGGGTTTATAGGGCAGCAATGGCTTTGAGGATGAAAAAGAAGCATGCAAAAGTGGAAGGAACACAAGAAATTAAGGATTTCAGAATCTGGTAGCAACGCGCACGCATAGGTGACGCGTACGCGTGACCGGTGCAACAGACATACGACGCGCACGCATGGCTGACGCCTATGCATGGCCAGTGAAAAGCCCAGCGACGCATACGTGTGATGAGTGTCACGTGCTGCATTAAACAGAATTCGCTGGGGGCGATTTTTGGGCTACTTTTGACCCAGTTTTAGGCCTGAAAATACAGATTAGAGGCTGTAGAGTGGAGCTAGGAGGGGGAATCATTCAACTTTCATTCACACAATTTTAGGTTTTAGATGTAGAATTCTAAAGAGAGAAGCTCTATCATCTCTCTAGGTTTTAGGGTTTCTACTCCAATTTCTTCTTAGATTTAGATTTAATTTATGTTTTTATTTACAATTCCTTGCAATTTATTGTTCTAGTACCTTTGTTCTTCAATTCCACTTGTTATTTCCTTCACTTTGTTATCCTTATGTTTATGCACTCTTGATACTTTGGATCTTTGTTGATGCAATTTATATGTTCATGTTGTTATTGCTTTCTTCAATTGTCATTGTTAATTTCTTTCAATTGGTAGTTGTTAGATTTTATTATTGTTGTAATTTTTTCATGCTTTTATTTTGAGTCTACCAAGTGTTTGATAAAATGCTTGGTTGGATTTTAAATTATATTTTTTTATTCTTAGCTTGGATTGAGTATTTAGAGACTCTTGAGTTATCAAAACTCTTTTGTTGAATGGTAATTGGAGATTTCCGGTTAGCTTGAACTTCACCAAAGCTAGTCTCTCACTATGAGTTTACTAGGACTTGTTAACTCAAGTTGATTGTATGCACTTGACCTTCCTCCATTGGTTAGAGGTTAACTAAGTGAAGGCAATTCACATTCACCATCACAATTGACGATGATAATGAGGATAGAACTTCTAATTCTCTTTCCTTGCTAAGATCTTTCTTAGTTATTAATTTATTTTCTCGCTATTTTACTTTCTTGTTCCTTATTTCAAAAATCTCAAAAAGATACTTTCCCGTAATCAATAATAAACATACTTCCCTGCAATTCCTTGAGAGACGACCCGAAGTTTAAATACTTCGGTTAATTTTATTGGGTTTGCTTAAGTGACAAACAATTTAAACATTGATTGAGGTTTAATTGTCCATTTAGAACTATACTTGCAATGCGATATTTTTGTAAGAATATTTACCGACATTTTTCCTCCGTCAGTCTTCCCTCGGACCATGGTGCACCAAGTTTTGAACTCTAGGTAATCCTTCTTGTGTTTGTTTGTCATCCATAGATTTGCATAAAATTATCGAACCTATAGAGCTCCAATTTCAGTCACGAGGTTGGCCAGAACTTTTCAACCCCTAATTCAAATTTACTCTTGAATTTCCATGTATTTATCAGCTTTCAGTTTGAATTTTGCTTCCAGAATTACTGTCTTCTTGCTTACAACATTATAGTAATGTTCCTCATAAAGTGTGCTGTAAAACCGGTAAAGCTCGTAAGCAACTGTTGAGGGAGCTTTCCTCTTTCTTGAGGTTGATTCCCTAACCTTTGGTGCCATGGATAGTCAACAAGCGGAGCGTCTCAACATCAAACTTAATTTTTTGCTCGTCCCTGAGCAAAGAGAGAAGAAGAGGACGAAATAGGAAGCAAGGTGAGAAGAAGAAAGAGGAAGAGGGAGGACGTGTGAGAGGAGTGAAGGAAGGTTATGGATTTATAGATGTGGGTGGTGGTGAATTCGGTTATGGGAGGGGTGGTGGAGAAATTGGAATGAATTTTTTATTTATGGAGAGGTGAGGTTGAAAGCTATGAGTAGGATTTGTGGAGATAGGATAAGGATATGATGGGGATTTAGGGAGAGTTTTATGAAGGAGAAATAGTGGTGAAAATAAAAAAGATATGATATGATAAGATATGAGTCAAGTTTAGGAGATTTAGTGGAATGGTCAACTTTGTTGGTAAGACTGCTCCTCTCTCAGTGTTAAATGCCAGGTTGGGCATTGAACGCTGAGACTCGCCCTTGTTTTTTTTTAGAATTTTTGAAATTTCTGGCATTCAATGCCAAGAATGGGCGTTGAATGCCCTAAGGGGACCATGGACACTCCCAATTGGACGTTAAACGTCCAACTCCACTCCCCCCTGGGCGTTGAATGCCAGATTGGCATTCAATGCCAGCAGGAGGCATCCTCCAGGGTGTTCTGTTTCTCCTGCTGTGCTTTTTTGTTTCTGTTCTCAGTGCTATACATGATCACAAACATTAGAAAAATGAGAAAAACTATGAAAATAAATGAAAAATAACTTCATATGAAATCAAACTCAAATAAATAAAAATAGAACAAAAGAAAGTGAAAGTAAGCTATTGGATACGTATGGTTGGGTTGCCTCCTAACAAGCACTTCTTTATTGTCATTAGCTTGACAGCCACTGTTATCATGTCAGTAAGAGGGTGGATTGCTCGCAAACTATCTCATCCCCTAGGTAGTATTTTACCCTGTGGCCATTGACAATGAATTTGTTGTCCAAATTCCGGTCTTGAAGTTCTACATGACCATAGGGGGACACTCCAGTAACCATAAAGGGTCCTGACCATCTTGACTTGAGCTTTTCAGGGAAGAGCTTGAGCCTAGAATTGAATAGCAAAACCTTCTGGCCGGGTTCGAAAACTCTGGAGGCTATTTTTCTATCATGCCATTTCTTTGCCCTTTCCTTGTAGATTTTTGCATTTTCAAATGCAGCATGCCGAAATTTGTCCAGCTCATTTAGTTGGAGCAACCTCTTCTCTCTTGTAGTCTTGGTATCAAAGTTCAGAAAACCTTGTTGCCCAGTATGCTCTGTGCTCCAACTCTACGAGAAGATGACATTCTTTACCAAAGACTAGCTGATAAAGAGACATTCCAATAGGGGTCTTGAAAGCTGTCCTGTACGCCTAGAGAGCATTATCAAGCTTCCTTGCCCAGTCCTTCCTGGAGGTGCTCATTGTCTTCTCCAAGATCCTTTTGAGTTCCCTATTTGAGGCCTCAGTCTGTCCACCTGTCTGTAGATGGTATGGGGTTGCCACCTTATGATAGACTACATACCTCTGCAGAATTAAGTCCAGCTATTTATTGCAGAAGTGGCTACCTCCATCATTGATTAGTGTCCCTGGGATACCAAACCTGCTGAAAATATATTTCTATAGGAATTTCAGCACAATTCGAGTATCATTGGTGGGTGATTAGATCGCCTCTACCCATTTGGACACGCAGTCCATGGCCACCAGAATGTACATATTTGAGTAAGAAGCTGAAAAAGGTCCCATGAAGTCTATTCCTCAAATATTAAACAGCTCAATCTCCAAAATTCCTTGCTGTGGCATTTCATGATTATGAGGGTGGTTTCCCGCTCTTTCACACTTATCACAGTTTCTTACAAATTACTGGGAATCTCGGACGAGGGTTGGCCAATAGAATCTGCTCTGAAGGACCTTGGTCGCTGTCCTCTCCCCTCCAAAATATCCTCCATACTCATAACTGTGACAATGCCAGAGAATCTGCTGGGATTCTTCCTCTGAAACACAACGCCTGATCAGCCCATCTGAGCATCTTTTAAAGAGATAGGGTTCGTCCCATAAGTAGTACTTAGCATCATGCAAAAGTTTTCTGACTTGTTGTTTGGTGTACTCCTTGGGGATGAACCTCATGGCCTTATAGTTTGCAATGTCTGCAAACCATGGCGCCTTTTAAATTGTAAAGAGATGCTCATCTGGGAATGTCTCGGTCACAGCAGCAGTGGAGGGTAGCATTCCCTCCTTAGGTTTGATCCTTGATAGATGATCAGCTACTTGATTTTCTAATCTCTTTCTGTCTCTGATTTCAATATCGAACTCCTGAAGGAGTAGCACCCACCTGATTAGCCTTGGTTTAGAATCTTGTTGGTTAAAAGATACTTAAGAGCAGCATGGTCAGTATAAACAATAACTTTGGAACCAATTAAATAGGATATAAACTTATCAATTGCATAGATAACTGCCAGTAATTCCTTCTCTGTTGTGGTGTAATTCTTTTGGACATCATTTAAAACATGGCTGGCATAGTAGATGACATGCATAAGCTTGTCATGTCTCTGTCCCAAAGCTACGCCTATGGCATAATGATGGGTGGCAGAAATTAGCCAATTAAGAATTCAATATAGAAATAGCGTTGTGAGTATAGTTCTTAACCAGCTAAAATCCGCTCATCAATTTAGAAAGGTTGTCACAAATTTAGAATAAAAATACTGGGAGTATGAGTCCCAGGTCGTCTCCCAACGAGTTGACAAAAGGGTGCTATCTTATTAATCAGGAGTTTTCCGAGAGATTTGAGAGTTGAATGACAGAAAATAAATAATTGTAAATTAAAAGAGAATTATATATTCAAATTAAAAAGCCTTGACTAGGGGAATGATTAATTGGAAGTTCTATCCTTGTTGGAATTTTCTCAAGTGTAGTATAAAGAGGTTGTTATTTTCACGTAGTTAACCCTTACTAAATAAAGGAAATTCAAGTGATTGAGCTAACTCTTATTCGCAAATCCTAGTCCTCTCCCTTGGGAAGGTCTAGCTTTAGTAAATAAAGAATTAGCCAACAACTTCCAATTTAACTAATCACTTGAGCATTCCAACTCAAGTGTCTCCTTTTAATCAACCACATGTCAAGTTGGGAATCTACTCCATTGACATGAAAATTAATTGTATAGAATTAATTAGGGAATAAAAGAAAGACATGATAGACAATAACTACAATTTAATTAAAAGTGAAGGTAATCCTTTGCATTAATAAATTCTAAAAATAATCCAATTGTAACTCTAAACAAGAATTAAGAATATGGAATAGTAAGGGAATAAGAAAACAAACTAGAATAGTATCTTCAACGGAGGTGATGACTCTTCTCAATATCCAAAAGCAAAAGCATAAAACTAATGAACTGTGAATGTAAAGAAAACCTAGAGGACGAGTAATTTCTCTCTAGATTCAGATCTAAAAACTAAAACTACGCTAATGAGAATCTGTCTTGAGTCTCTGCTCGTTCCCTGGCTCTAGTCTGTGTTTTTGGGCTGGAAACTGGGTCAAAACTTGGCCCAAAATTGCCCCCAGCATTTTCTGTTATTTCTGCAGATCGCGCATGTCACGCGTACGCGTCAGTCACACACACACGTCATTGGTCATCCTTGTGTTTCACACGTACGCGTTGAGCATGCGCACGCATCATCTTGCAAAACTCCATTCCACGTGTACGCGTCAGGTACGCGCACGCATCACTGTAAAATCTCCAGATTGCGCGCACGCGTGAGCCATGCGTGCGCGTCGATGCTCGCTGGTTGTCTCCTTTGTTTCTTGTGCTCCTTCTATTTTTGCAAGCTTCCTCTCCATCCTCTAAGCCATTCCTGCCCTATAATGCCTGAAACACTGAACACACAGATCACGACATCGAATGGTATAAAGGGGAATTAAAATACACAAATTAAAGACTCTAGGAAGCAAGATTTCAACCATAGAATAACACTATGAATGAATTGTAAAATCAAGCAAATCATACAATAAGTGGGTAAGGACTTGATAAAAACCACTCAAATGAGCACAAGATAAACCATAAAATAGTAGTTTATCACATAATCACTGGCATCACACATCAGATCGAATGGTAGGTTCCAGTTGGGTGCGGCAATGATGGGTGCAGAGACAAGCTTTGCTTTTAAAGTTTCAAAGGCATGCATGAATTCTTTGTCAAAAACAAAAGGAGTGACAGTAGCTAGAATATTGCACATGGGTTTTGCAATTTTTGAAAAGTCTTTTATAGACCTCCTATAAAATCCTATATGTCCTAAGAAACTTCTGATTGCCTTAACATTAGTTGGTGGTGGTAATTTTTCAATCACTTCCCCCTTAACTTGATCAACTTCTATTCCCTTGTTTGAAATTTGATGATCAAGAACAATCCCCTCAATTGCCATAAAATGACATTTCTTCCAATTTAAAATCAAATTTGTTTCTTGCCATTGTTTCAAAACTAAGGCTAGATGATTAAGGCATGAGTCAAAAGAGTCTCCAAAAATAGAGAAGTCATCCATGAATACTTCAATAAATTGTTCAACCATATCTGAAAAAATGGAAAGCATACACCTTTGAAAAGTTGCAGGGGTATTACAGAGGTTGAATGGCATCCTTCTGTAGGCGAATACTCCATAAGGGCATGTAAATGCCATCTTTTCTTGGTCATGTGGATCCACTAAAATTTGATTATAGCCTGAATATCCATCCAGAAAGCAATAAAATGCATGGCCGGTTAATCTCTCAAGCATCTGATCTATGAAAGGTAGGGGGAAGTGATCCTTTCTTGTGGCGTTATTGAGTCTCCGGTAGTCGATACACATGCGCCATCCTATGACAGTTCTTGTTGGGATCAGCTCATTTTTTTCATTGTGGATCACTGTCATTCCTCCCTTCTTGGGCACCACTTACACTAGGCTTACCCATGGACTATCTAGGATAGGATATATAATTCCAGCTTTCCAAAGTTTTGTAACCTCCTTCTGGACCACCTCTTTCATAGTTGGATTCAGCCACCTCTGTGGTTGTACAACTGGTTTAGCATCATCTTCAAGTAGAATCTTGTGCATACACGTGGTTGGACGGATCTCCTTTAGGTCACTTATGGTCCACCGAGAGGAGTTTTATGGCTCTTGAGTACTTGAATCAGTGCTTCTTCCTCTTGCTGCCTCAGGGAAGAGTTTATAATCACTAGATAGGTATTTCCTTTGCCTAAGAACACATACTTTAAGGATGTAGGTAAGGATTTAGTTCGAGTTTAGAGGTTCTTTCCTCGACACTGGGCCTGCTTAGTGTCTCCCTTTGAGGTACTGGCTCATTCGGTTCGGGTAGTATGTCTTCAAGGCTGGCGTCTAATTCCTCTTCAAGCCTCTCAACTTCAAACACGTCTCCAACCAGGGGTTCTATGACATCTATCTTTATGCATTCTTCTGGGTGATCAGGGTGTTGCATAGCCTTGACTGCGTTCACCACGAACTCATTTTTATCAACTCTCAGTGTTACTTCCCCCTTCTGGACATCAATGATAGTGCTTCCTGTGAGTAGGAAAGGTCTTCCTAGAATGATAGATGCATTCTTGTCTTCCTTCATATCCAGTATCATGAAGTCTACAAGAAAAGTAAATGGTCCTACCGTCACAAGCATGCCTTCAACTACTCCTAGTGGAAATTTGATAGAGCGGTCAGCAAGTTGGAGGCAAATACGGGTAGACTTGATTTCTTGAATCTGGAGTTTCTTCATCAATAATAATGGCATTAGGTTGATGCATGCTCCAAGATCACATAAGGCTGTCTTTATGCAAGTGTCTCCAATGGTGCAGTAAATCATAAAACTTCCAGGGTCTTACAGTTTCTCAGGTAGATTCCTCTGAATGACTGCACTACATTCTTTAGTGAGTATAATTATTTTTGCCTCTCTCCAGTTTCTTTTGTTGTTCAATATGTCCTTCATGAACTTCGCATATGAAGGCATTTGTTCAAGAGCCTCTGAAAAAGGGATTTTAATTTCAAACTTCTTGAAAATGTCCAAGAATTTGGAAAATCATTTTATCTTTTTCTGCCTTTTGGAGTTTCTGAGGATATGGTAACTTGGCCTTGTACTCTAGGGTTTTGGATGGTGCAGGATGAGTAACTAGAGTGATTGTGAAAAGATTATCAGGGTGTTTGGAGGGGGTAGCCTTTGAATCAGTGCTTATTGCTTCCCCCCTTTCTAGCTGTTGAACGCCCATTCTACCCCCCTTCTGGGCGTTTAGTGCCCTGGATAGTGCTCTAGGTTGCTGCATCTTCACTCTCTGGTTTCTCTCCTTCATTCTGTGCTATATTGTTCTGAGATTGGGCATCTAAGATCTTGCCACTCCTCAACTGAATAGCTTGGCACTCTTTTCTTATTTGTTTAGATATATGCTATTTGGTTTGGCTCAATTGTGCTTCCATATTCTCAAGGAAAGCTCGAGTTTCTTGTAATATTTCTGCAAGCATGGACGCTATGTTAGGTGTAGTGTGAGGTTGTGGGGGTTGAGAGGGAGTGTTGTTGACTGAACTTTGCAAGCGTAGCACTTGTTGTGTGAGAAAGTTCAGCTGTTGGGCTAAAGATTCATTTTGGCCAAGAACGGTGTTTTTAGTGGACGCCTCCTAGACTTCCCTTTTCATTGAGGTCTAACCGGGTGAGTATAAATATTGATTGTTAGCAACCATCTCAATGAATTCATCAGCTTCTTCAGGTGTCTTTGTCATGTGTATTGAACCACCTGCAGAATGATCCAAAGACATCTTGGCTATGTCGGAGAGTCTGTCATAGAAGATATCCAGTTTGACCCAATTTGTGAACATCTCAATGGGGCATTTTTCTGAGCATAGACTTGTACCTCTCCCAGGCATTGTAGAGGGGTTCGCCTTCTTCCTGTTTAAAGGTCTGAATATCTCTTTGTAGTTTAGTTAACCTCCTTGGGGGAAGTACTTATTCAGAAATTTGTTGACTACCTTACTCCAGGTGTTCAAGCTTTCCTTGGATGATCAACTAGAAATTTTATTGCACTAGGATGATCAAGTGTGGGTTGAGCTCGAAATTATCTGCTCTAATAAGACGTACACTAATGCTCCTTCCATAGAATTCAGGAGTGGGAGCTGTGTAAGATCCCAATGTTCTTCTGGGTTGTACACTCTCTCTTGGATCCATAGTGAACTCTTCCAGTTCCTGCATACACAAACAAGAAAAAAAAATGGGAGTCTCTAGGTCAAGGTATAGAAAACTCTCAGTGAGGTATCCTAAAACGAAATAAAATAAAATAGAGTAAGCAATTAAGAAAAATTGGAATTCAAAAATAAGAATGCAAAGAATTTCGAAAATTAGAACAAAAGGAATTAGAGTCTTCGAAATTCAAAATGAAAAAGAGAATACTAAAGGACACCAAACATAAAATTTGAAATTAAATGAAAATAAAATAAGTAAAACAAAATTTGAAAATAAAGGGAAAGATAAACAAGATAAAATCGAAAATTAGGAAAATAAACAAGATAGAATTCGAAAATCAAAAAGAAAAATAATTAAACAAAAACTAGTAAAAATACCTAATCTAAGCAACAAGACAACCGGTAGTTGTCAATCACAATCAGTCCCCAGCAACAGTGCCAAAAACTTGGTGCGCAAAATTAGAATTCGCACAACTTAACCGGCAAGTGCTCCGGGTCATCCAAGTAATACCTCAGATGAGTGAGGGTCGATCCCACGAGGATTGTCAGATTGAGCAAGCAATGGTTATCCTGTTGGACTTAGTCAGGGAAATAGTAAAAGGAGTTGTTGTTGAAAACGCATAAAACAAATAAACAAGAAAAGCAATAAAAGGTTTGGTATAAAACAATGATGAGAAAACAGTTAAGGTCTCAGAGATGTTTATCTTTCTGGATTAAAACGTCTTACCAACTATTTTAACAATGAATGATTCATTCTGTGGCGAACCATAGGTGACTAAGCCCTAATCTCTTAGTGATTTAATCTCCCCTCACCTTCATCAAACGCTACTCTCGTGGTCATTTAATTCAGGTCAGAGGATTAAGTGAGATAGCTCTCTCGAGAATCACAAGAGCTCATGTAGAATAAGGGTCATACTCTCATTCCACCCAGATTCATAAGATTAAGAACCAAAATAACACCTTAGAATTGAATCAAACATTAATTAAAATAGAAGAATAAAAGTTCTAATCCATAGAAATAAATAGAGCTCCTAACCTTAACCCGGAGGTTTAATTGCTCATAACTTACAAAGAAATCAGGATTATGAAAAGTGCGAAAGAAAGAAGATTCCTAAACCTAACTGATCTTCTCCTTTAAATACTAACCTAATAATAAATTCTAAACCTAAAAGATATTAATTTAAAATAAAAATTACAAAGATAAAATAAGATAAGCCTAAAAAGTGTTAAATCCACTTGGAGGCCCAAAAGTTGTGTGAAACGGACAGCAAGCTTACATTCAATTCCAGGATTGGACGCTGAATGCCCAGAGAGGAGAGCGCGCTTCTGACTTTAGCCCCCCTGCTAGCATTGAATGCCAGGTTCGGCGTTCAGCGCCTAGGGGGAGCTACCAACATTTTCCTTTCTTGCTCCAGGCTTCTCCAAACTGCTCTGAATTTCATCTGAAACCATAAAAACACAAGAAAAACTCAAAGTAGCATCCAAAGGTGAATTTTGCACTAAAATATAATAAAACTTAATAAAATCTAACTAAAAATATATAAAAACAACTGGAAAATAGAAATCCCAAGTTGAATCCTTGGTTAGCTTAAGATAAAAAGTGTGTAATTGTTTAAGTGTGGGAAGCCTATTGGGAACATGGATGATAAAAACAAAGGGTAGAAAGTTGAAAAGAATAAAATAATTCAAAATAAAAATTTTTGGGAAGCATGCTCATGTGAAATCAAAATAATTGAATTACCATGTGCATTAAAAAAAAAGAGAGAAAAATATTTATTTTCAGTATCTAAATAAAGGGGATACAAAAGAATTCCCCACATGCAAAATAAAGCAATGCACATGGGACAAGATAAAAATTAAAATATGAACATGTATCAAAAGTGGGAAAAATATGGGAAAATAGGTAAAGAAGCTCTGCTTTACAAAGTATGTATGCTAGGTGAGATCTTAGACTAATCAAGGATTCGCTTAATTAGCTCACTTAGCCTTATACATATACCCTTACCTTTCCCTTGGCCCCATTACAACCTTAATTAAATACCTCATGACTTTGGTATGTCTATATTCTATAATTGTTGATTGGTTAGATGAAGAACAAAGTTATAGAAAGTAAGAATAAAAAAAGAAGAAGAATAGAGTGTTTAACGCAATAAACACTGAGTGACTAGAGAGTAAACACAAAATCCAGTGAGGGTTCAATAGCTCATTAACATATATCTCTGCTTAAATTATAAATTGTCTTGCAAGTTTATAAAATGTTTTTCTCTCCCAACTCAATTGTAAAGGCACTTTATCACTATCTAAGGCTTGGCTATATATATGATTCCTTGAGAATGTAAATTAATTCAACTACATGTAAGCTTTATATACAAGTGAATAAAAATTTAGAATTGCATGATTCATTTAGGTAGTTGCATTTAGATTAGATTGCGTTGCATGACATTCCACCACTTTAACCTAACATTACTCTTGGATTTAGCATGAGGACATGCTATTGTTTAAGTGTGGGGAGGTTGATAAACCCATATTTTATGATATATTTTGTGCTCAAATTGAGTGATTTATTCAATCCTTCACCCACTTATTCATATTAATTACATGGTTTTACTTTCCCTTCCTTATTATGTGATGTATGTGAAAAACATGTTTCCTATGCTTAAAAATAATTATTTTAATTACCCTTTTATTTCCATTCGATGCCATGATTAGTGTGTTGAGTAGTTTCAGATCTTCTAAGGCAGGCTTAAAGGATGGAAAGGAAACATACAAAAATGGAAGGAAAGCACAAAACGGAGTTTTTGAAGAAACTGGCATCCACGCGATCGCATAGGCGACGCGACCGCATGCCAGCGCGAATCAACAGCGACGCGACCGCGTGACTGACGCGATCGCGCGCCACAAGCAGAACGCAAATGATGCGGCCGCATGACTGACGCGACCACGTGATAAGAAAAACTCCAAATGACGCCACCGCGTGACCCACGCGGACGCGTGACAGAGGCCACGCACCAGAAATTACAGAAAATGCTCCTAGCGATTTCTGAAGCCCTTTTTGGCCCAAATCTAAGTCCGGAAGGCATAGACCAGAGGTTATAAAGTGGGAGAATGCATCCTTTCAAAAGGGGAGTCTCCAATTAGTTAGTTTTCCATGATTTAGATTTAGTTTTGAGAGAGGTTTTCTCCTCTCTCATTAGGATTAGGATTTAGAATTAGGATTTTATTCGCTTTCAGGATTATCTCTTTTTACCAGGTTCAATATTCCTTTTTATTATTTTCTCAATTTTATTTATGAATTCTTCTATGTTATAGATTACTCTTTTGAATTAATGTTATTTGAGGTATTTCAGTTTACAATTGCTCTCTTTTATTTATGTTATTGTTATTCCCAATCTGAAGACATTTTTATTCCAGTAGATTTATTTTTCCCCTTTTGGTCTTGGTTAAGAAATCAGTAACTCAGGAGTTATCAAACTCAACATGATTGATAATCGTTATCTTTGCTAATTGAATTGAACTTCAATAATCCCAATCTTTCCTTAGGGATTAACTAGGATTTGAGTATCTAACTAATTAGTCACTTGACCTTCCCTTGCTCTAGCAAAGGTTAACTAAGTGGAATTAAGATTCAATTTTCATCATCATTGATAAGGATAACTAGGATAGGACTTCTAATTTCTCATACCTTGCCAAAAGTTTATTTTACAGCTATTTATTTATTTTACAGTCATTTACTTATTTTAATTGCAATTTAAATTACTTGTTCCTTATCTTCAAAACCCCGATTTACAATCTCCATAACCGATAATAAGAACATACTTCCCTGCAGTTCCTTGAGAAGACGACCCGAGGTTTAAATACTTCGGTTATCAATTTTAAAGGGGTTTGTTACTTATGACAACCAAAACGTTTGTACGAAGGGATTTCTGTTGGTTTAGAAACTATACCTACAACGCGACTGTTTTTATAAAATTCTTTACTAGCAAAAATCCTAACGTCAAAATGGCGCCGTTGCCGGGGAACTGCAACTGTGTGCCTTATTATTGGTTATTGTAAATATTTTTCTTTTACTCGTCTATTTGTTTTTATTTTTTCCCTTTTATTTTCATTAGTCACTATGAATTCTTACCCCTCTCGCTTTGAGTTTGGTTCTAATATTGTTGAAAGGAATGAAAGTTATAACAGGAACATGCATCAAGGTCAAAGCAATCAAAGATGGATGGAGCCAAGAGGATCTGATCAACCCTTTAGGCAGCAACACCCTCCAAGATATCATGGACAAAGACCATTCTACAATGCATACCAAGGCAATGGACATGGTGGACAACCTCGTAGTTACCAACAAGCCCCACCCTATGCTTATAGGCTATCCTCTCAACACAACTTTGAACCACCACACTCACAAGCTCCTTTTCACCATTCACTACCATATGATCCTCATTTACCCCGATTCCAATCCAATTACTCCCAAACACCACCACTTCCCAATGTACCACGTCCAAATCCATCACCTCGAGAATCAGAAGTTCGCCTCAAGGGAACAGTAGATCAACTTCAAACAACCCTTCATCAACTGGAGCAAGCAATAAGTCAATTATCTTCTAGACGTTCAAACATTCAATGGCCTCCCAGAGCCCCATGTGGATAATCTAATGAAGGGCGTAGCATGAAGGAGATATTAGAAACTCCAGTGGAGAAGACAGAGCATGACTTCGTATTAGAACAAGTAGAGGAAGCTGTCATTATACAAGAAGAAGAGTTGGTTGAAGACTTAGGAGACGCTGAACTTCCATGGGAACCCAGAGTTGTGGAGAATTCTGTCAAGGCCGTTACAATTGATGCTAAAGAGGATACTGTACAACCCCCAAAGCAAGTCACTTATGAAGAACTAGATGGAATAATCCAAGAAGCAAATTTTCTTGATGATGATAGTCACAAGTCAAGTTCTCCTAGTAATGAACTTGCATCCGCAAGTGAATTCTCTGAGATCGAAGAATCTTCCCCAAGTGAATACGAAGATGACGCGGAGGTAAATTTCTCTCAACCTCCCGTTTATGACTTAAGTGACGAGGAAGACATAGAAGGCTTTGATCAGGACATGGATGCATTTGAAGAAGTCTGCATGGAAGTGGAGAAATTCACAGAAGAGCACAAGGGAGTAGAGCTCACAGAACCACTGGAAACACCTATCCCAAGGCCATTACCACCCAATACAAGCTTCAAGTGGGTACAATCCTTAACATTTAGCTTTATTTCTCCACTTGTATATGGTTTGCTTGAAACAGATGGCCAGCTTAGAGCTCTCTGCGGCTTTAAGAGTAAAAGGGAAATGGCTCATGCTCAGAGCTGGTGCACAAAGTTCCATAAGGTTCCACGCTTCAACTGGAAGTGTGCGGATTGGCATCATGATCTATCAAATGGATCTTGGAAAACGTTTGGTTATCTTGGTGAGAATCTAATTTCTAAACCGCTCGGATGGAAAAATATAGATCAAGACGAAGGCGGATTTAAAAGCCAAGTTTGGGATCCTGGAATCTATTCTGACATTCGTCACCCCGGGAGCCTGAGAATCTATTTGAAGCTGCTCAGAAGCTTTACATGCCTAGTTTGGGACCCCGGAGGCTATTGGCATTCCAAGCATTGGTGGAGATTCCTAGATGAGTTCAAGCACAAGCCACCATAACAGGAAGCTCATCCAATGTCCAACTTAAGGACTTTAACTAAAAGTGCTAGGTTGGAGACAACCCACCATGGTATGATCGTTCCTTTTTCAATTTTAATTTTATTTCATTTTGTTTATTTTTGAGTTTTATTTTATTTTATTTCATTGAACCTGGAATCATGCATAACATTCATATTAGCATTGCATTCTGCATTTTGCATAAAAAAAAAAACAAGGGTGTGCGATGCGACCGCATCATTCATGCGATCGCGTCAAGTTGCGAAAACACTCTCCATGCATCCGTGTCATTCATGTGGCCGCGTGATCTGGAGATCGGCGTAAACATCCAACGACCAGAAAGTTAGGCTGGAATCGTGCGGCTGATGAGCGGATATTTTATACGCTTTTTGGGGATAATTTCATATAGTTTTGAGTATGTTTTAGTTAGTTTTTAGTCTATTTCTAGTAGTTTTTAGGAAAAATTCATATTTCTGGACTTTACTATGAGTTGTGTGTTTTTCTGTAATTTCAGGTATTTTTCTGGCTGAAATTGAAGGAGCTGAGCAAAAATCTGATTCAGGCTGAAAAAGGACTGCTGATGCTGTTGGATTCTGACCTCCCTGCATTCAAAGTGGATTTTCTGGAGCTACAGAACTCGAAATGGCATGCTTCCAATTGCGTTGGAAAGTAGACATCTAGGGCTTTCCAGCAATATATAATAGTCCATACTTTGCACAAGGATAGACGACGTAAACTGGCGTTCAACGCCAGTTCTCTGCCCAATTCTGGCGTCCAGCGCCAGAAAAGGATCAAAAACTGGAGTTGAACGCCCAAACTGGCATAAAAACTGGCGTTCAACTCCACAAATGGCCTCTGCACGTGAATTGCTTAAAATCTCAGCCCCAGCACACACCAAGTGGGCCCCAGCACACCAAGTGGGCCCCAGAAGTGGATCTCTGCATCATCCATCATAGTCCACTCATATTTTGTAACCCTAGGCTACTAGTTTAGTATTTAAACAACTTTTAGAGACTTATTTTGTATCTCATGACATTTCAGATCTAAACTTTGTATTCTCTGACGGCATGAGTCTCTAAACCCCATTGTTGGGGGTGAGGAGCTCTGCTGTGTCTCGATGAATTAATGCAAGTATTTCTGTTTTCCATTCAAACACGCTTGTTCCTATCTAAGATGTTCATTCGTGCTTAACTATGATGAAGGTGATGATCTGTGACATTCATCACCTTCCTCAAACCACGAACGTGTGCCTGACAACCACCTCCGTTCTATATCCGATTGAATGAGTATCTCTTAGATTCTCTAATCAGAATCTCCGTGGTATAAGCTAGAACTGATGGCAGCATTCATGAGAATCCGGAAAGTCTAAACCTTGTCTGTGGTATTCCGAGTAGGATTCAAGGATTGAATGACTGTGATGAGCTTCAAACTCCTGAAGGCTGGGCGTTAGTGACAGATGCAAAAGGATAGTAAATCCTATTCCAACCGGATCGAGAACCAACCGGTGATTAGCCGTGCTGTGACAGAGCGCGTGAGCGTAGTTTTCACTGGAAGGATGGAAGGTAGCCATTGACAACGGTGATCCACCAACACACAGCTTGCCATAGGAGGACGTGCGTGCGTGAACAAGAAGACAGAGGAAAGCAGGGATTCAGAAGACAAAGCATCTCCAAAACTCCAACATATTCTCCATTACTGCACAACAAGTAACTTTTAATTTATGCTCTACTGGTTACTCACAATTCAATTGATAAATATAATTGACTTCCTGACTAAGATTTAGAAGATAACCATAGATTGCTTCAAACCAACAATCTCCGTGGGATTCGACCCTTACTCACGTAAGGTATTACTTGGACGACCCAGTGCACTTGCTGGTTAGTTGTATCGAAGTTGTGACAGACTGTAAAACTAGATCAGAGTATCTGGCCTAAGAAGCCATTACCAGAGATCACAATTTCGTGCACCAAGTTTTTGGCGCCGTTGCCGGGGATTGTTCGTGTTTGAACAACTGACGGATTATTTTGTTGCTTAGATTAGGAAAAAATCTTTCCTTTTTTTGGTTTAGAGTCTTTTATTATTTATCCCTTGTTAAAACACTTTAAATTTATAGCTCAGTTAATTAGAACGTGGTGTTTATGTTCATGATAATTGGCTATCATATTTTTTAAAAACCTTTTTCAAAAATAATTTTTATATTAAATCCTGTGCCAAACTTTAAGTTTGGTGTTTTCAAAAATAATCTTTCCTAAAATTTTTTAAGGTCCCATAACTCATTTGGCTAGAGCGTTAATCTGTGTTCTTGGTAATTGGGTTAGAATCTTTTATACTCTTTTCAAAACCTTCTTTTTCAAAAATATTTTTTTCTATTAAATCTTGTGCCAAACTTTAAGTTTGGTGTTTTCTTGTTGATTCCCCTTAGATTTTCGAAAATTTTGGTTTGGTTTTCTAAAAATTTTAAGTTTGGTGTTCTTCCTTCATGTTCTTGTGTTCTTGTGAGTCTTCAAAGTGTTCTTGAGTTTTCCTTGTGTCTTGATCTTAAAATTTTTAAGTTTGGTGTTCCTTGGTGTTTTCCCTCCAAATTTTTCGAAAATAAGGAGCATTAGATCTAAAAATTTTAAATCTTGTGCTATCTTGTTGTTTTTCTCTCTCCTCACTAAATTCAAAAATATCTTTTCAAAATATCTCTTCTAACTTCCTAACCTCTTATCTTTTCAAAATTTGTTTCAACTAACTAACTAACTTTTTGTTTGTTTCTTAACTTTTTCAAAACTACCTAACTAACTCTCTCTCTCTAATTTTCGAAAATATCTTCCCTCTTTTTCAAAAATTTCATTTTTTTTAACTAATTATTTTTAATTTTTTAAAAAAAAAATATTTTATTTCAAAATTCAAATTCTTTTTAGTTATTTTATTTTATTTTAGTATTTACTTCTTATAAAATAAAATAAATAAAAAGGTAAATCAGTCCAAGTTATATCCATAGATCCATCATGGACATAAATGGAAATGAACAGTCCAGGAGGACTCTGGGGTCATATTCTAACCCCTCTACTGCTTCATATGGGAGTAGCATCTGCATACCCTCCATTGGAGTCAGTAGCTTTGAGTTGAATCCTCAGCTCATTATCATGGTGCAGCAAAGTTGCCAGTATTCCGGTCTTCCACAGGAAGAACCTACAGAGTTTCTGGCACAGTTTCTACAGATTGCTGACACAGTACATGATAAGGAAATAGATCAGGATGTCTACAGAATGTTACTGTTTCCATTTGCTGTAAAAGATCAAGCTAAGAGGTGGTTAAATAACCAACCTAAGGTCAGCATAAGAACATGGAAACAGCTGACAGAAAAATTCCTGAATCAATATTTCCCTCCAAAAAGGATGACACAGCTAAGGCTGGACATCCAAGGCTTTAAACAAGGAGATAATGAATCTCTTTATGATGCCTGGGAGAGATACAGAGAGATGCTACGAAAATGCCCCTCTGAAATGTTTTCAGAGTGGGTTCAGTTAGACATCTTCTACTATGGGCTTGCAGAAGGAGCTCAGATGTCTTTAGATTACTCAGCTGGTGGATCTATCCATATGAGAAAGACAATTGAAGAAGCTCAAGAGCTCATTGATACAGTTGCCAGGAATCAGCATCTGTATCTAAGCAGCAACCCTTCCATGAATGAAGAGGTTAAAACAGTAACTGCTGAATTCAGTACTGTAAAATAAGCTGCTGAATTCAATCAGCAATTAGATTTTCTAACAAAGCAGCTAGCTGAATTCAAAGACAGGTTACAGGAGACAAGGATAGCTAATATACATATGGAAGAACAGTTTAAGCAAACAAAGCAGCAGCTATCAAAGCAAATAGCAGAAGAATGCCAAGCAGTTCAATTAAGAAGTGGGAAAACATTAAATACCCCACCTCAAGGCATCAAAAATTCAAGAAATGAGCAACCCACCAAAGATTCCCCTGAGGACAGTAAGAGCCCAGGGAAAATTAATTCTGGCACTAAAACGCCAGAAAATGGGTGGAAGGCTGGCGCTGAACGCCCAGACCATGCCCAAAACTGGCGTTCAGCGCCAGAAACAAGGCAGGATTGGCGTTCAACGCCAGAAATGGGCAAGAATCCAGCGTTGAACGCCCAACAGGGGCACATTTCTGGTGTTCAGGCGCCAGGAACAGACAGTGAGCTGGCGTCTAACGTCACTCCAGCTTCTGACTCTGGCACTCAATTGCCAGTGAGGGATCAGACACACACAAGTGCTGATAACAACCCCTCTAAAAAGGCTTCTTTAACCACTAAGGTTGAGGAATATAAAGCCAAGATACCTTATCCTCAAAAACTCCGGAAAGAGGAGCAGGATAAGCAATTTGCTCGCTTTGCAGATTATCTAAGGACTCTTGAAATAAAGATTCCATTTGCAGAGGCACTTGAGCAAATACCTTCTTATGCCAAGTTCATGAAAGATATCTTGAGTCATAAAAAGGAGTGGAGAGAAACAGAAAGAGTTCTCCTCACTGAAGAATGCAGTGCAGTCATTCTGAAAAGCTTTCCTGAAAAGCTTAAAGACCCTGGGAGTTTTCTGATACCATGCACATTAGAAGGTGATTGCACCAAGACAGCTTTATGCGATCTTGGGGCAAGCATCAACCTAATACCTGCATCCACTATCAGGAAGCTTGGCTTAACTGAAGAAGTTAAACCAACCCGGATATGTCTCCAACTTGCTGATGGTTCCACTAAATACCCATCAGGCGTGATTGAGGACATGATTGTCAGAGTTGGGCCATTCGCCTTTCCCACTGACTTTGTTGTGCTGGAAATGGAGGAGCACAAGAGTGCTACTCTCATTCTAGGAAGACCCTTCCTAGCAACTGGACGATCCCTCATTGACGTCCAGCAAGGGGAAATAACCCTGAGAGTCAACGATGACGAGTTCAAGTTGAACGCTGTCAAAGCCATGCAGCATCCAGACACATCAACAGACTGCATGAAAGTTGACCTTATTGACTCTTTGGTAGAAGAGATCAACATGGCTGAGAGTCTCGAATCAGAGTTGGAAAACATCTTTAAAGATGTTCAGCCTGATTTGGAGGATTCAGGGGACATGAAAGAGCCTCTGAACTTTCTTCTGAAAGAGGAAAAACCTCCTAAATCAGAGCTCAAGCCACTGCCACCATCCTTGAAATATACATTTCTAGGAGAAGGTGACACTTTTCCAGTGATCATAAGCTCTGCTTTAAATTCACAGGAAGAGGAAGCACTTATTCAAGTGCTAAGGACACACAAGACAGCTCTTGGGTGGTCCATAGGTGACCTTAAGGGCATAAGCCCAGCTAGATGCATGCACAAAATCCTAGTGGAGGATAATGCCAAACCAGTGGTTCAACCACAGAGGCGGCTAAATCCAGCCATGAAGGAAGTGGTGCAGAAAGAGGTCACCAAATTACTAGAGGCTGGGATTATTTATCCCATTTCTGATAGCCCCTGGGTGAGCCCTGTTCAAGTCGTCCCAAAAAAGGGAGGCATGACAGTGATTCATAATGAAAAAAATGAACTGGTTCCTACAAGAACAGTTACAGGGTGGCGCATGTGTATTGACTACAGAAGGCTCAATACAGCCACCAGAAAGGATCATTTTCCTTTACCATTCATAGACCAGATGCTAGAGAGACTAGCAGGTCATGATTATTACTGCTTTTTGGATGGCTACTCAGGCTATAACCAGATTGCAGTAGATCCCCAGGATCAAGAGAAAACAGCATTCACATGTCCATCCGGAGTGTTTGCTTACAGAAGGATGCCCTTTGGGCTATGCAATGCACCTGCAACCTTCCAGAGATGCATGCTCTCTATTTTCTCTGATATGGTGGAAAAATTTCTGGAAGTCTTCATGGATGACTTCTCAGTATATGGAGACTCATTCAGCTTCTGTCTTGATCACCTGAAACTTGTTCTGAAAAGATGCCAAGAAACCAACCTAGTTTTAAACTGGGAAAAGTGTCACTTCATGGTGACTGAAGGAATTGTTCTTGGGCATAAGATCTCAAACAAGGGAATAGAGGTGGATCAAGCAAAAATAGAGGTAATTAAAAAATTACCACCACCTGCCAATGTTAAGGCAATCAGAAGCTTTCTGAGGCATGCAGGATTCTATAGGAGGTTTATGAAGGATTTTTCAAAAATCGCAAAACCTCTAAGCAATCTGCTAGCTGCTGACACGCCATTCGTGTTTGATACAGCATGCCTGCAGGCGTTTGAAACGCTGAAAGCTAAGCTGGTCACAACACCAGTCATTTTTGCACCAGACTGGACATTGCCATTTGAGTTAATGTGTGATGCCAGTGATCATGCCATTGGTGCAGTATTGGGACAGAGGCATGACAAGCTTCTGCATGTCATTTATTATGCCAGTCGCGTTTTAAATGATGCCCAGAAAAATTACACAACCACAGAAAAGGAATTACTTGCAGTGGTTTACGCCATTGACAAGTTCAGATCCTACTTAGTAGGATCAAAGGTGATTGTGTACACTGACCATGCTGCTCTTAAGTATCTACTCACAAAGCAGGATTCAAAACCCAGGCTCATCAGATGGGTATTGCTTCTGCAAGAGTTTGATATAGAAATAAGAGACAGAAAAGGGACAGAGAACCAAGTAGCTGATCATCTGTCCCGGATAGAGCCAGTGGAAGGGACGTCCCTCCCCTTCCTTGAGATCTCTGAGACATTCCCTGATGAGCATCTATTTACCATTCAGGAAGCACCATGGTTTGCCGATATTGCAAACTATAAAGCTGCAAGGTTCATACCCAAGGAGTACAATAGAATACAAAAAAAGAAACTAATTACTGATGCAAAGTACTACTTGTGGGATGAGCCCTATCTCTTTAAGAGATGTGCAGACGGAATTATCCGTAGGTGTGTCCCCAGAGAGGAAGCACAGAGAATCTTATGGCATTGCCATGGATCTCAATATGGGGGCCATTTCGGAGGTGAGCGAACAGCCACCAAGGTCCTCCAAAGTGGCTTCTATTGGCCTACACTCTATAAAGATTCCCGAGAGTTTGTACGTAATTGTGACAGTTGCCAAAGAGCTGGTAATCTGCCTCATGCTTACGCCATGCCTCAACAAGGAATCTTGGAAATAGAGTTGTTTGATGTATGGGGAATTGACTTCATGGGACCTTTCCCACCATCATACTCAAACACTTATATTCTGGTGGCAGTTGACTATGTATCAAAATGGGTTGAGGCTATTGCCACACCCACCAATGATACTAAAACAGTGCTGAAGTTCCTCCAGAAATATATCTTTAGCAGGTTTGGTGTCCCTAGAGTGTTAATCAGTGATGGGGGCACTCACTTCTGCAACAAACAGCTTTACTCTGCCATGGTTCGGTATGGAATTCGCCACAAAGTGGCCACTCCATATCATCCACAAACCAATGGGCAAGCTGAAGTCTCTAATAGAGAATTAAAGAGAATCCTGGAACGGACAGTAAGTACCCGTAGAAAGGATTGGGCACGGAGCTTGGATGATGCTCTATGGGCTTACAGAACAGCATTCAAGACCCCTATAGGGACCTCTCCATACCAACTCGTGTATGGTAAGGCATGCCACTTGCCCGTGGAACTGGAACATAAGGTCTACTGGGCAACCAGATTCCTAAACTTTGATGCCAAATTAGCAGGAGAAAAACGATTGCTCCAGCTAAATGAGCTAGAGGAATTCAGATTCACAGCTTTCAAAAATGCCAAGCTTTATAAAGAAAAATAAAAAAAATGGCATGACAAAAACCTGTCATCTAGAATCTTTGAACCAGGACAGAAGGTCCTGTTGTTTAACTCTAGACTCAGGCTATTCCCTGGGAAACTGAAATCCCGCTGGAGGGGACCATACGTGATTATAAGTGTGTCACCATATGGTTATGTGGAGCTTCAAGATATTGATTCTGATAAGAAGTTCATTGTCAATGGACAGAGAATCAAGCATTATCTTGAAGGCAACATTGAGCAAGAATGCTCAAGGCTGAAGCTGGATTAAAAGCTCAGCAAGGTCCAGCTAAAGACAATAAAGAAGCGCTTGTTGGGAGGCAACCCAGCCATGGGGCAACAATCCTCTAAGCATTTTGCCCTATTTTTATTTTTATTTGTTTATATAAAGTTCACTGACACTAAGGTAAAGAATCATTTGCATAAGTTTACAGGGTTACAGAAGGAATCTACACACAAAACAGAGATAGGGAGCTTACTGGCAAGAAAACGCCAGTGAAGGCCATTTTGGGCGTTCAGCGCCCAAAATGGGCATCCAGTGGGCGCTGAACGCCAGTAAGGATAGCTATCTGGCGTTCAACGCCAGAAAAGGGCAACAACTGGGCGTTGAACGCCCAGGATAGCAGCATTTGGGCGTTGAACGCCCAAAACAGGCAGTGTTTGGGCGTTCAAACGCCAGGATGGTGGGGAGGAGCTCTCCTTCTACCCATCTCCTTCTTTTTCTTTTGCTTGAGGACAAGCAAAGCTCTAAGTTTGGTGTGCTTATCCGTGATCACTAAGATCATGGCCCCTAAAGGAAAACAACCCACTCCAAGAGGAGCAAGGGCGTGATTCAAAGGAACTGAAGCGCCAGAAATTCTCTCTTGAAGGACCAAGCACCTCACAGACTAGAGGAACATCCACTTCCCAAACCTCAAGGTTGTTGAGTTCTAATCTTAGCCTTAACTCTGTGATAACTGTTCTTATTTTAATTTTACCTTAGGAGTCATATAGTAGTAATTAGTATCTATTTTGATTTTATCTCCAATTAAGCTATAGTTTATTTTTCTCATCATCAGCAAACATGAATAAAGTAGTAGATCTTTTGAATAAGAAGCAATAAAATTTCGAGTTTTAATAAGAGAATTTCTAATTAGCTAAATGTGGTGGCAATGCTTTCTGTCTTCTGAATGAATGCTTGAACAGTGCATATATCTTTTGAATTTGTTGTTTAAGACTGTTAAATATGTTGGCTCTTGAAAGAATAATGAACATGAGACATGTTATTGAGAATCTGAAAAATCATCAAAATGATTCTTGAAGCAAGAAAAAGCAGCAAAGAACAAAGCTTGCAGAAAAAAAAAAAAAAAAAAAAAAGAGAAAGAAAAAAGAGAAAGCAAGCAGAAAAAGCCAAAGCCCTTAAAACCAAAAGGCAAGGGTAATAAAAAGGATCCCAAGGCTTTGAGCATCAGTGGATAGGAGGGCCAAAAAGGAATAAAATCCTGGCCTAAGCGGCTAAATCAAGCTGTCCCTAACCATGTGCTTGTGGCGTGAAGGTGTCAAGTGAAAACTTGAGACTGAGCGGTTAAAGTCAAGGTCCAAAGCAAAAAGAAGAGTGTGCTTAAGAACTCTGGACACCTCTAATTGAAGACTTTAGCAAAGCTGAGTCACAATCTAAAAGGTTCACCCAATTATGTGTCTGTGGCATTTATGTATCCGGTGGTAATACTGGAAAACAAAGTGCTTAGGGCCACGGCCAAGACTCATAAAATAGCTGTGTTCAAGAATCATCATACTGAAATAGGATACTCAATAACACTATCTGAATTCTGAGTTCCTATAGATGCCAATCACTCTGAGCTTCAATGGATAAAATGAGATGCCAAAACTGTTCAGAAGCAAAAAGCTACTAGTCCCGCTCATCTAATTAGGATCTAAGCTTCAATCAAAAACTCTAAGATATTATTGCTTCTCAACCTATTAGTCTTCTATTTTATTTGTCTAGTTGCTTGAGGACAAGCAACAGTTTAAGTTTGGTGTTGTGATGAGCGGATATTTTATACGCTTTTTGGGGATAATTTCATATAGTTTTGAGTATGTTTTAGTTAGTTTTTAGTCTATTTCTAGTAGTTTTTAGGAAAAATTCATATTTCTGGACTTTACTATGAGTTGTGTGTTTTTCTGTAATTTCAGGTATTTTTCTGGCTGAAATTGAAGGAGCTGAGCAAAAATCTGATTCAGGCTGAAAAAGGACTGCTGATGCTGTTGGATTCTGACCTCCCTGCACTCAAAGTGGATTTTCTGGAGCTACAGAACTCGAAATGGCATGCTTCTAATTGCGTTGGAAAGTCGACATCCAGGGCTTTCCAGCAATATATAATAGTCCATACTTTGCACAAGGATAGACGACGTAAACTGGCGTTCAACGCCAGTTCTCTGCCCAATTCTGGCGTCCAGCGCCAGAAAAGGATCAAAAACTGGAGTTGAACGCCCAAACTGGCATAAAAACTGGCGTTCAACTCCACAAATGGCCTCTGCACGTGAATTGCTTAAAATCTCAGCCCCAGCACACACCAAGTGGGCCCCAGCACACCAAGTGGGCCCCAGAAGTGGATCTCTGCATCATCCATCATAGTCCACTCATATTTTGTAACCCTAGGCTACTAGTTTAGTATTTAAACAACTTTTAGAGACTTATTTTGTATCTCATGACATTTCAGATCTAAACTTTGTATTCTCTGACGGCATGAGTCTCTAAACCCCATTGTTGGGGGTGAGGAGCTCCGCTGTGTCTCGATGAATTAATGCAAGTATTTCTGTTTTCCATTCAAAAACGCTTGTTCCTATCTAAGATGTTCATTCGCGCTTAACTGTGATGAAGGTGATGATCTGTGACATTCATCACCTTCCTCAAACCACGAACGTGTGCCTGACAACCACCTCCGTTCTATATCCGATTGAATGAGTATCTCTTAGATTCTCTAATCAGAATCTCCGTGGTATAAGCTAGAACTGATGGCAGCATTCATGAGAATCCGGAAAGTCTAAACCTTGTTTGTGGTATTCCGAGTAGGATTCAAGGATTGAATGACTGTGATGAGCTTCAAACTCCTGAAGGCTGGGCGTTAGTGACAGATGCAAAAGGATAGTAAATCCTATTCCAACCGGATCGGGAACCAACCGGTGATTAGCCGTGCTGTGACAGAGCGCGTGAGCGTAGTTTTCACTGGAAGGATGGAAGGTAGCCATTGACAACGGTGATCCACCAACACACAGCTTGCCATAAGAGGATGTGCGTGCGTGAACAAGAAGACAGAGGAAAGCAGGGATTCAGAAGACAAAGCATCTCCAAAACTCCAACATATTCTCCATTACTGCACAACAAGTAACTTTTAATTTATGCTCTACTGGTTACTCACAATTCAATTGATAAATATAATTGACTTCCTGACTAAGATTTACAAGATAACCATAGATTGCTTCAAACCAACAATCTCCGTGGGATTCGACCCTTACTCACGTAAGGTATTACTTGGACGACCCAGTGCACTTGCTGGTTAGTTGTATCGAAGTTGTGACAGACTGTAAAACTAGATCAGAGTATCTGGCCTAAGAAGCCATTACCAGAGATCACAATTTCGTGCACCAGCGGCCATTGTGCGTTTTGCACAAAACGCCCACGCGGTCGCGTTCCGGACGCGATCGCGTCACTTACACAACGTCAATCCCACGCGACGCGATCGCGTCGCATGGATTACACAACAACCCAAAAAGAGACAGAGAGTTGCACTGAAACGACGCTGGAATCGTGCGTTTAGCACAATTTCCAGCGACGCGATCGCATGCCCCAGGCGATAGCGTCATTCGCTCCCTAATCCATTCCATGCGATCGCGTGTCCCACGCGATCACGTCAACCACCATTTCATCCCAACCACGCGAACGCGTGCCCCACGCGATCGCGTGGATTCAAATTTCATAACCCCCAGTCATGCGAACCCTACCATTTGCGCCCCCCCAAACCCTTCTCCTTCCTCTCTTCTTTTCCAACCACCCAACCACCACCCAACCACCATCACTGACCGCCGCCACCCTGCCGACCACCCAGACCCCGTCGCCATGCCACCCCCTTCCTCCTTCCCCTTCTTTCTTCTTCTTCCTTCTCCTTCCTCCCTCCGCCGCCACTGCCCCCCTCCGCGATCACCACCCCACCGCGCCGCCGTCACCGCCGCGTCCCCATTCACCACCCACCCTTTCCCCTTACCCCCATTACCCTTCCCGAAACCCCTGCCCCCGAAAAGCAACCACTGCCTCCGCCACCCTCCTCCGCCACGCCAGACGCCACCGCCACCATCCCCCAGCCACCTCTCTGCCCACTCTCCTTCATTCGCCTACCAGGTTCCGACGAACGCCACCCTTCTATCCATTCGTAGTTAATTCATATTTTTCTGTTTATGTTCATATTTAGGCTAGTTAGTTATGCATGTTGTAGTGGATTTTAGGTTGTTAGGTAGCCTAGGATGTGGTCAGTGGATTTAGGCCTGTTTAATTGCGCTGTTCGTGTTTCTTGTTTTATCAATTCGCAATTCTGCTGTTGCTGTGATGTTCGTATTGTTCATATGCTGAAATTTACTGTTTCATGCTTCTCTTTACACTGCTTTTTCATGTTCATATTCCCTATATGTAATTACAGCTGTATTTTTAATTCATATGAACTATTCTGATTGCTGTTTATTTTCCGGGACAATCCAATTTTAGCCGGAATGCTGTCCAAATTTTTATACACTGTTTTTGACTTTCATTCATGTTTTGGTTTTGGCTATGTAAACTCTGCTTTACTCTGCTTTTACCAGAACAATTAATGAATGCCAGGGCAAGCTTTCCTATTCTCTTTGATTTCCTGGTTCATAATCTACATTTTTGATGATTAAATTCCAATTTTTGCTATTTCTATATCTATCTGAATCATCATCAACCTAATTTCCTTGTTTGGATATGAGTTACCTATATCTTCTCATTGTGAATGCTTGTTACTTGGAATATGATCATTATGCCACTTTCCTTAAACCACTTTTTACTAACTCCCTAATTTTAACTTCCTAAACTCTTTTTCAATTCTAACCAACCTAACCTTTCACAACATCTCTTCTGTTTTTTCACTTTCTTTTAACCTTCTAACCAAGGCATAATGTTAATTTTCCTAATTAACATGACTTCCATTACATTTTGGATTGTGAATTCTTCTTTTTGGACTTTTAACTCCTATACAATCCTTAATGCACATTTACTTAACTCATTTTCATTATCCTATTGCTCCTTTGCCAGTTTGTGTTTCTTTTGATTATTTGCCTATTTGCTTTCCTTGTTTTTATTATATCCTAGTTTTCTGTTTTTTAGGATGTCTGCCAGCCAAAGAAAAGGAAAAGCAAAGGCTACTACTGGCAAATGCAAAAGAGGAGAATCTTCTATGTCCATCATGGATATCATGCATGATGACTCCTAGTGGGAGAAAAACTTTACCCCGCAGGAGAAGGCCGACCAGCTACTCCCTGCTACTGATCCAGCAAAGTTTCCAAACCGATACTGTGAGCTGAAGTATCCGGTGTTTGCAACCTCTAGGAACTTGTACCTGGAGAGGACTTTGAAAATCGCAGAAGAACTCCAGCAATACACCTCTGAGCAAATCAAACAAAGAGGCTGGTTCTTTCTGGAAAGAAACCTGGCTGAGGTCAATGCATCTTGGGTAAGGGAATTCTACTGCAATTACTTCAAGACTTCCCTAGATGCAGTAAACCTAGGAGGGAAGCAGATTCTGGTCACTGAAGAGGCCATAGAGGATGTTCTGAAGCTTCTGCCTAAATTTGATCAGCTGGATGGTTATCAAAAAGCTGAGGAGGATATGCGCTTCATGCAGTTTGATTGGGATGCAGTCAAGGCCAGGATAGCCCTTGACCCGACCGTTCCATGGATCATGGGTCAGAACACCACCATGCCAAAGGGAATCAAGCGGATTTACTTAAATGATGAGGCTCGGCTATTGCACCAGATCCTGAGCAATTTTGTCATGCCGAGTACCCATGAGACAGAGATACCTGCCGCTATGATCACCCTCCTATGGTGTGTGATGGAGGGTAAGGACCTGTACCTGCCACGCTTTATCCGATACCACATGGCCAAGGTCCACGTCTGAGGCACTCTTCCCTTTCCTTATCTGATTACACAGCTAGGCCGTCGAGCTGACGTGCCTTGGGAGGATGCTGATGAAAAGCCACCTGCTGCAGATTGCAAGAAGATTATCCCTCACAGCAGGAATTTTCTGGCTTTGGGCTACAGACCTCCATTCCTCACTGCTACTGATGAGACAGCCACACCATCTGCCAGCCCCTCTTCTTCCACAGCTACCCCAGCTACCCCTGCCACCACCACTGCACCTCCACCTGCCTCTGAGCCAGTTTATCAGCTAGTGCACCGCCTGTTTCGGCAGCTTGACCAGATGGAGCGTCGCAACAAGCGACGCTATGAGCACCTGAAGCTGATGATACGATCTGGCGACATCCCCTCCGAGCTTGACACACCATCCGAGGCATCTGAGGAGGAGGTAGATGATCACGAGGCAGAGACCCATCCACAGAGCGAGGCTGTGCCGGCAGGCACAGAGCAGGTCGCATCACATCAGGAGGCTCCGCCTCAGATTCAGGCTGTAGACCCCGAGATCCCTATCCAGTCAGCACCTCCTCTGCAACAGGCAAATCCTCAGACCACCACTACAGAGACTCCAGCTACCTACGCTTCCAGTGATGACACCCCTTCACACCCTGATTGAGTGAGCATCAGGGACGATGCTTCATTTTAAGTGTGGGGAGGTCGCCATCTCAGGCGTATTCTTTTGGTGAACCACTATAGACTCTTTCATTTTATTTTGCTATTTTTCTGTATTTTTCTCTTTATTTTTATTTTTTTTTCCCAATACTTATACATTGCTATTTTCATGTATTTATACTCTATTTTCTGCATTTCGCACTTTAGTTCATATTTTAGCCATTTAGTTTAGTTGCAATTCTAACTTATTAATTATAGAAATTATGGATTAATTAGTATAGTTTACCCTTTTTAGCATAAGATAGCTTAGTTTATATTGAAAATATAAAAAGGAAGTAAACTAGGAACTTAAATATAATTGAAACAATCCACACACCTTGTGTATATAGCATTACATGTTAGTTAGTTAACAACATTTCATCAAGGAGAAACACTAGAACTTTAAAGCCACCTTAAGTTTTACATTGAGAATAATGGGAACTTTTAATTTTACTTGCATGACATACATAATTGATAAATGATTTTTGAGCTAGAGAATACACAGCCTGTGAGTTTTGAGCTTAATTGTATGGTTACATTCAAACCATAAATTTTATTCCTGTGTGTTCTGCCTTTCTTATTTATTCTGGTGTTCTTTACTTTGTTTTAATCTATATGTCCGATTATAGAATAGAAATACATACCAAGAGAGTGATTGAGGCCATTGTTTAATTTTAGCTCACTTATCCCAAATTAGCCTACCTTTTACATCACCCTTTTTAACCCCCTTGAGCCTTTAAATCCCCTCTTATTCTATAAGCCACATTACTAGCCTTAAGCAGAAAAACGAAATAAAAATCCCAAGTTGAATTCTTGGTTAGCATAAAATAAAAAGTGTGTAATTGTTTAAGTGTGGGAAGCCTATTGGGAACATGGATGATAAAAACAAAGGGTAGAAAGTTGAAAAGAATAAAATAATTCAAAATAAAAATTTTTGGGAAGCATGCTCATGTGAAATCAAAATAATTGAATTACCATGTGCATTAAAAAAAAAGAGAGAAAAATATTTATTTTTCAGTATCTAAATAAAGGGGATACAAAAGAATTCTCCACATGCAAAATAAAGCAATGCACATGGGACAAGATAAAAATTAAAATATGAGCATGTATCAAAAGTGGGAAAAATATGGGAAAATAGGTAAAGAAGCTCTGCTTTACAAAGTATGTATGTTAGGTGAGATCTTTGACTAATCAAGGATTCGCTTAATTAGCTCACTTAGCCTTATACATATACCCTTACCTTTACCTTGGCCCCATTACAACCTTAATTAAAGACCTCATGACTTTGGTATGTCTATATTCTATAATTGTTGATTGGTTAGATGAAGAACAAAGTTATAGAAAGTAAGAATTAAAAAAAAAAAAAGAAGAATAGAGTGTTTAACCCAATAAAAACTGAGTGACTAGAGAGTAAACACAAAATCCAGTGAGGATTCAATAGCTCATTAACATATATCTCTGCTTTAATTATAAATTGTCTTGCAAGTTTATAAAATGTTTTTCTCTCCCATCTCAATTGTAAAGGCACTTTATCACTATCTAAGGCTTGTCTATATATATGATTCCTTGAGAATGTAAATTAATTCAACTACATGTAAGCTTTATATACAAGTGAATAAAAATTTAGAATTACATGATTCATTTAGGTAGTTGCATTTAGATTAGATTGCATTGCATGACATTCCACCACTTTAAGCTAACATTACTCTTGGATTTAGCATGAGGACATGCTATTGTTTAAGTGTGGGGAGGTTGAGAAACCCATATTTTATGATATATTTTGTGCTCAAATTGAGTGATTTATTCAATCCTTCACCCACTTATTCATATTAATTGCATGGTTTTACTTTCCCTTCCTTATTATGTGATGTATGTGAAAAACATGTTTCCTATGCTTAAAAATAATTATTTTAATTACCCTTTTATTTCCATTCGATGCCGTGATTAGTGTGTTGAGTAGTTTCAGATCTTCTAAGACAGGAATGACTTAAAGGATGGAAAGGAAACATACAAAAATGGAAGGAAAGCACAAAACGGAGTTTTTGAAGAAACTGGCATCCACGCGATCGCATGGGCGACGCGGCCGCATGCCAGAGCGAATCAACAGCGACGCGACCGCGTGACTGATGCGATCGCGCGCCACAAGCAGAACGCACATGACGCGGCCGCATGACTGACGTGACCGCGTGATAAGGAAAACTCCAAATGACGCGACCGCGTGACCTCCTGGGAAGTCCTCGTGTTGCACCTCTTTTTTTTTTTTTACATCGTGCTTACCCTCGTTCTTTAAACAGCGCTATCTTGAATAGTTTAGTTAAAGCGAGTCTCAATGACCTGATTTTAGGCAAGCTCGCACGGGCCCCGCATGGATTCGCAGCTCGACTTACCCTACGTCGTGAGACATGCATATGATAATTATGTGTGCGTATTTTAATAGGTGCGATCATACCAGCACTAATGCAATGGATCCCATCAGAACTCCGCAGTTAAGCGTGCTTGGACGAGAGTAGTACTAGTATGGGTAGACATCCTTTTCCGTGAGGAGACATACTCGAGGAAAGTGCTCTAGAGGTCAAATTTTGATGCTGTTTTTTGCAACAATCTCTAGAAAAATAAGATCTTTCCATCCTCCAAATTTGGTGAATTTACACTATGTGGATTTTTTTTGACGATTTTTTTACCGCCCCGAAAGCCGGAAATTCAAAAAAAATGAAAAACGGAGCAAACTTGCGATTTTTGACCTGGATTTTTTTGTGCAGCCTTTACATAATATTACCAAGGTTCCCTCAAAATCTCACGAAAAATGCACGAGCCAATTCTGAGATATGAAAATTTGGCTCCTCCGTTGCAACGCTCCGAGCCATCGTTGCAACGGCGGGTGCCTCCGTTGGGGGCGGGGGAGCCTGGCAGCACACCACAACCACAACGTGCTTGCTAGTGTGCCTAGGGGATGGCAAGGCAATGTGCATATTGCTGGCATTGCGCCCAGCAAGCCTTTGGGCAACTCAGACGCGTGACAGAGGCCACGCACCAGAAATTACAGAAAATGCTCCCAGCGATTTCTGAAGCCCTTTTTGACCCAAATCCATGTCCGGAAGGCATAGAGCAGAGGTTATGAAGTGGGAGAATACATCCATTCAAAAGGAGAGTCTCCAATTAGTTAGTTTTCCATGATTTAGATTTAGTTTTGAGAGAAGTTCTCTCCTCTCTCTTTAGGATTAGGATTTAGAATTAGGATTTTATTCGCTTTCAGGATTATCTCTTTTTACCAGGTTCAATATTCCTTTTTATTATTTTCTCAATTTTATTTATGAATTCTTCTATGTTACAGATTACTCTTTTGAATTAATGTTGTTTGAGGTATTTCAGTTTACAATTGCTCTCTTTTATTTATGTTATTGTTATTCCCAATCTGAAGACATTTTTATTCCAGTAGATTTATTTTTCCCCTTTTGGTTTTGGTTAAGAAATCAGTAACTCAGGAGTTATCAAACTCAACATGAGTGATAATCGTTATCTTTGCTAATTGAATTGAACTTCAATAATCCCAATCTTTCCTTAGGAATTAACTAGGATTTGAGGATCTAACTAATTAGTCACTTGACCTTCCCTTGCTCTAGCAAAGGTTAACTAAGTGGAATTAAGATTCAATTTTCATCATCATTAATAAGGATAACTAGGATAGGACTTCTAATTTCTCATACCTTGCCAAAAGTTTATTTTACAGCTATTTATTTATTTTACAGTCATTTAATTATTTTAATTGCAATTTAAATTACTTGTTCCTTATCTTCAAAACCCCGATTTACAATCTCCATAACCGATAATAAGAATATACTTCCCTGCAGTTCCTTGAGAAGACGACCCGAGGTTTAAATACTTCGGTTATCAATTTTAAAGGGGTTTGTTACTTGTGACAACCAAAACGTTTGTATGAAGAGATTTCTGTTGGTTTAGAAACTATACCTACAACGCGACTGTTTTTATAAAATTCTTTACTAGCAAAAATCCTAATGTCAATGATCATGAATCAAGCTCTCCTAGTAGTGAACTTGCATCCGAATTTGAACTCCTTGAGCTTGAAGAATCTTCCCCAAGTGAGTATGAAGATAATGTGGAGGTAGAATTTTCTCAACCTCTAACTTATGACTTGAGTGATGGGGAAGAAATCGAAGGCTTTGATCAAGACATGGTTGCAGTTAAAGAAGTTTGTAAGAAAGTGGAAGAATTCACAGAAGAGTACAAGGGAGTGGAGCTTGAAAGACCACTAGAAACACCTCTCCCAAGGCCATTACCAGCCAATACAAACTTCAAGTTGGTAAAATCCTTAGCCTTTATCTTCACTTTCCCACTTGAATATGGTTTACTTGAAACCAATGGCCAGCTTAGAGCTCTTTGTGGCTTTAAGAGTAAGAGGGAGATGGTTAGTAATAGAAGTTAGCATGCAAGGTTCAATACGGTTCCACGCTTCAAATTGAAGTACAAGGATTGGTATAGAGCTCGACTGAATGGGTCTCGGAAGATGTTTGGGTATCTTAGTGAGAATTCAGATTGTGTACCACCCGGTTGGAATAATATAGATCAAAACAAAGACGGGTACAAAAGCAAGGTCTGGGATCCTAGAATTCATTTTGATAATCAACACTCTTGGAGCCTTGTCACTTGCTTTAACTTGCTTGATGGATTTACGTGCCTAGTTTGGGACTCCGGAGGCCATTAGAACTGCAAACACTGGTGGGGATTCCTGGATGAGTTCAAGCACAAGCCTCCATGACAAGGAGCTCACCAAATGTCCAACTTAAGGACTTTAACTAAAAGTGCTAGGTGGGAGACAACCCACCATGGTATATTCTTTCCTTTTTGTTCTTAGTTTTATTTTATTTTATTTTTATTTGTGTTCATTCATAATTTCTGCATAGTCATCTGCATTCTGCATTTTGCATTCTGCAAAAAAAAAGGGGGGATTGATGCGCAAGCGTTAACGACACGCACGTGTCGTATGTGTCTGCGCAACTAGACAGAGAGTTGCGCGAGAGACGCGCGGGAGGGTGCGTAAAGCACAAGCCACCCCACGCGTACGTGTGCCTCACGCATACACGTCCCCTGTAGAAAGTTCAACCCACGCGTAAGCGTCAGCGACGCGTATGGGTGGGGATGAAAATCGGCGTGAAGAGCACATTGAACAGAGAGTTGTGCTGCCCTTGCGATGGAATTATGCTAGAGGCACAAAATCACTCACGCGTACGCGTCCCTAACGCGTGCGCGTCACTTCGCTTTCAGACCACCCACGCATACGCGTAGGCGACGCTTACGCGTCGAGTGGCCAATTCAATTTTCACGCTTACACGTGATGCCCGCGCACGCGTCACATTCCGTTTTTCATTTCTTTTTCTTTTCTTCTATCTTCTCTCCTTCTTTCTTTCTCTTTTTTTTACTTTCTTCTTCTTCCTCTCTTTAACTTCTCATCCTTCTTTACTTTCATTCTATTTTACTTAATTTATTTGCATACTTTCATTCATTGCATTTTAACTTTGTTCATGATTTTATTTTCTTTTCTAAGTCTATTATTTTTTCATTGGTGTTAAATGTTCTTATTCAACTGTTGTCTCTTTTCTGGTATTATTTTGGTGCTTAGTGACTTGTTCACACTGTTGGATGATATTATTTATCTGTCAATGCCAATCTTTTATGATACCTGTGTTCCTTTGGCATTGACATGAATTTATATTTTCTTTTATCACCTACTATTTCTTCCCCATTGTTGCAATTTTTGCACTGTTGTTATGCCATTTGCTTCTACTGTTTTCTCACTTGCATGTTGTAGCTACCATGTAATTGAGACCCTCATTATTTGGCATTAACCCAACCATATTTTATTTGTTTTCTATCTTTATTTATGGGTTATTTTTCTTCTTTTCCTCTTCTTTCAGGATGGCCACCGGGAAAGGAAAGGAAAAGAACTTCTATATAGGGCGACAGACAAGTCCATCTGCACAATCTTTGGAGAAAAGCATCAGTTGTAGCAGCCCATCCACTTGCACATCTTAGCATGCACCGAGGACGGTGCAATCTTTAAGTGTGGGGAGGTCGATACCGACTTCCACGGGTTAGTTATTTTCTTCTCAACACCACTGTTTTATTTTCCTTGTTACTTGTTGCAATTGCATGTTTGATTGCATGTTTGCTTGATTTTGTGCATATTCTACCACCGCTTGGTTGAAGTGATGAATTCTTTTCCAAGAAATTATTTTATAATATTTCACTAATTTAAATTGAAAAATTTTTGATAAACTTGCTTGAAGAAATTTATTTTGGAACATGGTTTAGAGCTCGAACACACAAAACCAATGAGATTTTGAGCCTATTTGATTGGTTGCATTTTATCAACCAATATTATGTTTTAGTGCGTATTTTTCTCTCTAAAATTGTGATCTTTGTCTTGCTTGATTCTATATTTCTATGGTTTGATGTATGCATGTACTTATATGATTGAGACCTTTGTTTTACTGAACTTACATACCCATATGGCCTTACTCTTTCATTATCCTTTGCAAACCAATATTGAGTCTATTATACCCCTTTGTTCTTTACTTTAGTTCATCACTAACTCTAAGCGAAAAATAATAATGTCCTTAATTTGAATCCTTGGTTAGCTTAGATTAGTGAGACATGAATTAAGTGTGGGAAAAGTGGGTTTGGAAACGTTTGGTTTTGGAAATTAAGTATGTTAAACTTCTTTATGAAAATGTGAAAGAAATGTTTAGAACATGTTCATGCATTTAATAATTTAATCATATGCATTGAGAAAAATAAAAAAAAATATAAAAATAAAATTAAAAAGAAAAAAAAGGATAAAAAGAAAAGAAAAAAAAGAAGAGCAAATAATAAAAAGGGGACAAAATGCCCCAAAGTAAATTATGATAGCAATACATATGTACTGTACTCAAAATCGGATGCATGAATATGTGGTAAACATAGTAAATGGGTAGTCAGATTTTGTATTGTGATTACATAGATTGTCTTAAGTTAGGTGGGAAAAGTTTAAGTTAATTAAGGATTCAGATTTTAGTCCACTTGACCAAATACATTCCTACCTTGACCCTAACCCCATTACAACCCTTAAAAGACCTCTTGATATGTGTATTTATGCATTAAATTTCTATTGATTGGTAGAAGAAGAGCAAGTCTTAGAAATCAAGGTTAGTAGAGAATTGAGAGAATCGAACCTTAAACACAGAGTAATTAGAGTGTATACACTTCCGGTGAGGGTTCGATGCTCGATTCTTTGTTCCCAGCTTTCATGAGCTATCTTCTTCTTGTAAGTCTATTTGTACTTCATTTTTATGATTTGAATTAGTGAAATCCAGTTCATATTTGTTCTTGAAAGGTTTATTTACTTTTAACCAAGTAGGTAGAAGCATTTCACATTTAGTTGCATTCATATAGATAGGTTGCATTTCATACATTCTACCATTCCTCTTCACTCTCATATAGTTTCTCTTGAGCTTAGCATGAGGACATGCTAATGTTTAAGTGTGGAAAGATTGATAAACCGCTATTTTACGAACCCTAGGAAAAAGATCAACGTTGGGGTTAGTAAAAAACGGTGACTGAGTAGAAGGATTGGACTCAAATGAGGATAACTTAGAAAACATGTGATGCTCCTAGAATACAACATGACGAGATATACAAATACATATAGAAAGAGTATCCCAATAATGATAACCTTTGTGTTCAGTGCCATAACCAAGGAAACAACACATGCGAGCCCAAGGTTCAAGTTTAGTATGTTCACGAGGCTGAAGAAGAATAAAACAGACACAACCAAAAACTCGAACAAAACTATAATCTAGAGAAGTATGATAAAGACGCTCAAAGGGAGTAATGTTACCAAGGGCAGAAGAAGGGAGTCTATTGATAACATAGACAACAGTAAGAACAGCTTCACCCTAAGTACGCTCAGGACACGAAAAAGAAACAAGCACGGCACGAACAGAGTCAAGAATGTGACGGTATTTGCGTTCAGCCTGTCCATTTTATTGAGACATACCAGGGCAAAAAAACTCAGACAAAATATCCTGTTCATCAAGAAAAGTTAAAAGTTTAGAGTCACGGTATTCCCTAGCATTATCGCATCGAAAAACTTTAACAACCTTGGAAAACTGAGTTTTAATCATAGTGGCAACATTAATATAAATCTAAGGCAGCTCATGGTGATTAGTCATCAAATGAACCCAAGTAAAGGGTGAATAATTGATAAATCGCTCTTTTACAGTTTATTTTGTGCTCAATTGAGTGGATTTTATCAATCTTTCATACACTTATTCATACAAAATGCATGGTTTTACATTTTCCTTCCTAATATTGTGCTATGATTGAAAACATGCTTCTTTGGCCTTAAAATTGCTTATTATTAATCCTCTCTTATTATCATTCGATGCCGTGATATGTGTGTTAAGTGATTTCAAGGTTTATAGGGCAGGAATGGCTTAGAGGATGGAAAGGAAGCATGCAAAAGTGGAAGGAATGCAAGAAATTGAAGGAATTGCTAAAGCTGTCAGCCTTGACCTCTTCGTACTAATTCGACCATAACTTGAGCTACAGAGATCCAAATGAGGCGGTTCTAGTTGCGTTGGAAAGCTAACATCGGGGCTTGGAAATGATATATAATTTGCCATAGTTGCCACGCTGTTAGGCGACGCGCACGCGTCGATCACGCGTACATGTGACCTGGAGAAAATTCAATCCACGCGTACGCGTGACAGTGCCGCGTGCTGGACGTATCAGAAATTGTTGGGGGCGATTCTGGGCTATTTTTGACCCAGTTTTTGGCCCAGAAAACACAAATTAGAGGTTATAAAGTGGGGAAATCCATTCATTCATGGGGATCATTCATTCATTATTCACAATTTTTTTAGGTTTTTAGATGTAGTTTCTAGAGAGAGAGTCCTCTCTCTAGGTTTTAGGATTTAGGATTTCTCTTAGTTTTAGGATTACTTCTTCTCCATTCCAGGTTCAATGTTCCTTTAATTTAGTTTCTCTTCTACTTTTATTTATTCTAGTGCTTTGGTTTATCTATTCACTTGTTAATTACTTATTTTCCTAATTTGGTTTATGAACCTTCCAATGTTAGATTTGATTTTGTATTTAATGCAATTTGAGGTATTTCAGACTTATGATTTTAATTTAGCTTTTTACATTCTTAGCTTGAATTGATCAATTGGTGACACTTGAGTTATCAAACTCCTTTGTTGATTGATAATTAGAATTTGCTGGTTGATTTGGATCCCTCTAAAACTAGTCTTTCCTTAGGAGTTGACTAGGACTTAAGGAATCAAATCGATTAGTCCACTTGACTTTCCTTTATTTAGTAAGGGTTAACTAGGTAGGAGTAATGAACAATTCTCATCACAATTGATAAGGATAACTAGGATAGGATTTCCAGTTCTCATACCTTGCTAAGAGCTTTATTAGTTATTACTTTAATTCTTGCAATTTACTTTTCCTGTTCATTATTCAAAAAACCCCAAAAAGATAATCTTCCATAACCAATAATAAATACACCTCCCTGCAATTCCTTGAGAGACGATCCGAGGTTTAAATACTTCAGTTATCAATTTTATTAGGGATTTGTTACGTGTGCAACCAAATTTTTGTACAAAAGGATTCTCTGTTGGTTTATAAACTATACTAGCAACGAGACTTTATCTTTAAAATTCTTCACCGATAGAAAATTAGTTCATCAATAATCATCGATGAAAACCACAAAGTATCGAGCCCTAATTCCCATAGAAGCGGTGGGAGCAGGTCCCCAAATATCAGAGTGGATATGATCAAAAGGAGAGCAAGCAAGAGCTGAATTATTGTGAAAAGATAAAGCAGGTTGTTTGGCAGTTTGACAAGAAATGCAATCAAAAGATTCATTATTAACCTGACCCAAAACACCCTTAGACACAAGAGGATGCAAATTTCTAAGGAGCTGTGGACAAGACAGTGATGCCACAAGTGAAGGGTAGATGGAGAAGAAATAGCATAGAGATTTGACATAGGGATATGAAGATTCTCAAGCTCAAACAATCTTCTGACCTTATGTCCAGTCCTGATGATCTATCCCGTCTGACGATCCTACACATGACAACTAGAAATAGAAAAATTGATATCAAAACTAAGTTCAACAAGTTGGCCAACAGAGATAAGATTAAAGTTTAATTTTGGTATAAAATAAGTATCAGGGAGATTAAGATTGGATTGTGAAATGTGTCGTATTGATGAGCGGATATTTTATACGCTTTTTGGGGATAATTTCATATAGTTTAGAGTATGTTTTAGTTAGTTTTTAGTCTATTTCTAGTAGTTTTTAGGAAAAATTCATATTTCTGGACTTTACTATGAGTTGTGTGTTTTTCTGTAATTTCAGGTATTTTTCTGGCTGAAATTGAAGGAGCTGAGCAAAAAGCTGATTCAGGCTGAAAAAGGACTGCTGATGCTGTTGGATTCTGACCTCCCTGTACTCAAAGTAGATTTTCTGGAGCTACAGAACTCGAAATGACATTCTTCCAATTGCATTGGAAAGTAGACATCCAGGGCTTTCCAGCAATATATAATAGTCCATACTTTGCATAAGGATAGATGACGTAAACTGGCGTTCAACGCCAGTTCTCTGCCCAATTCTGGCGTCCAGCGCCAGAAAAGGATCAAAAACTGGAGTTGAACGCCCAAACTGGCATAAAAACTGGCGTTCAACTCCACAAATGGCCTCTGCACGTGAATTGCTTAAAATCTCAGCCCCAGCACACACCAAGTGGGCCCCAGCACACCAAGTGGGCCCCAGAAGTGGATCTCTGCATCATCCATCATAGTCCACTCATATTTTGTAACCCTAGGCTACTAGTTTAGTATAAAAACAACTTTTAGAGACTTATTTTGTATCTCATGACATTTCAGATCTAAACTTTGTATTCTCTGACGGCATGAGTCTCTAAACCCCATTGTTGGGGGTGAGGAGCTCTGCTGTGTCTCGATGAATTAATGCAAGTATTTCTGTTTTCCATTCAAAAACGCTTGTTCCTATCTAAGATGTTCATTCGCGCTTAACCTTGATGAAGGTGATGATCTGTGACATTCATCACCTTCCTCAAATCATGAACGTGTGCCTGACAACCACCTCCGTTCTATATACGATTGAATGAGTATCTCTTAGATTCCTTGATCAGAATCTCCGTGGTATAAGCTAGAACTGATGGCGGCATTCATAAGAATCCGGAAAGTCTAAACCTTGTCTGTGGTATTCCGAGTAGGATTCAAGGATTGAATGACTGTGACGAGCTTCAAACTCCTGAAGGCTGGGCGTTAGTGACAGACGCAAAAGGATAGTAAATCCTATTCCAACCGAATCGAGAACCAACCGGTGATTAGCCGTGCTGTGACAGAGCGCGTGAGCGTAGTTTTCACTGGAAGGATGGAAGGTAGCCATTGACAACGGTGATCCACCAACACACAGCTTGCCATAGGGGGACGTGCGTGCATGAATCAGAAGACAGAGGAAAGCAGAGATTCAGAAGACAAAGCATCTCCAAAACTCCAACATATTCTCCATTACTGCACAACAAGTAACCTTTAATTTATGCTCTACTGGTTATTCACAATTCAATTGATAAACATAATTGACTTCCTGACTAAGATTTACAAGATAACCATAGATTGCTTCAAACCAACAATCTCCGTGGGATTCGACCCTTACTCACGTAAGGTATTACTTGGACGACCCAGTGCACTTGCTGGTTAGTGGTACGCGTTGTGAAAAGTGTAATTCACAATTCGTGCACCAAGTTTTTGGCGCTGTTGCCGGGGAATGTTCGTGTTTGAACAACTGACGGATTATTTTATTGCTTAGATTATGAAAAAAAAATTCTTTTTTTTGGTTTAGAGTCTTTTATTATTTATCCCTTGTTAAAACACTTTAAATTTATAGCTCAGTTAATTAGAACGTGGTGTTTATGTTCATGATAATTGGCTATCATATTTTTTAAAAAACCTTTTTCAAAAATAATTTTTCTATTAAATTCTGTGCCAAACTTTAAGTTTGGTGTTTTCAAAAATAATAAACTTTCTTAAAATTTTTAAGGTCCCATAACTCATTTGGCTAGAGCGTTAATCTGTGTTCTTGGTAATTGGGTTAGAATCTTTTATACTCTTTTCAAAACCTTCTTTTTCAAAAATATTTTTTTTCTATTAAATCTTGTGCCAAACTTTAAGTTTGGTGTTTTCTTGTTGATTCCCCTTTGATTTTCGAAAATTTTGGTTTGGTTTTCTAAAAATTTTAAGTTTGGTGTTCTTCCTTCATGTTCTTGTGTTCTTGTGAGTCTTCAAAGTGTTCTTGAGTTTTCCTTGTGTCTTGATCTTAAAATTTTTAAGTTTGGTGTTCCTTGGTGTTTTCCCTCCAAAATCTCAAAAACAAGGAGCATTAGATCTAAAAATTTTAAATCTTGTACTATCTTATTGTTTTTCTCTCTCCTCACTAAATTCAAAAATATCTTTTCAAAAATATCTCTCCTAACTTCCTAACTTCTTATCTTTTCAAAATTTGTTGCAACTAACTAACTAATTTTTTGTTTGTTTCTTAACTTTTTCAAAACTACCTAACTAACTATCTCTCTCTCAAATTTTCGAAAATATCCTCCCTCTTTTTCAAAAATTTCTGTTTTTTTTAACTAATTAATTTTAATTTTTTTTTTTACGAAAAAAAAATAATAATAATATTTTCAAAATTCAAATTCTTTTTAGTTATTTTATTTTATTTAAGTATTTACTTCTTATAAAATAAAATAAATAAAAAGGTAAATCAGTCCAAGTTATATCCATAGATCCATCATGGACATAAGTGGAAATGAACAGTCCAGGAGGACTCTGGGGTCATATTCTAACCCCTCTACTGCTTCATATGGGAGTAGCATATGCATACCCTCCATTGGAGTTAGTAGCTTTGAGTTGAATCCTCAGCTCATTATCATGGTGCAGCAAAGTTGCCAGTATTCCGGTCTTCCACAGGAAGAACCTACAGAGTTTCTGGCACAGTTTCTACAGATTGCTGACACAGTACATGATAAGGAAATAGATCAGGATATCTACAGACTATTACTGTTTCCATTTGCTGTAAAAGATCAAGCTAAGAGGTGGTTAAATAACCAACCTAAGGCCAGCATAAGAACATGGAAACAGCTGACAGAAAAATTCCTGAATCAATATTTCCCTCCAAAAAGGATGACACAGCTAAGGCTGGACATCCAAGGCTTTAAACAAGGAGATAATGAATCTCTTTATGATGCCTGGGAGAGATACAGAGAGATGCTACGAAAATGCCCCTCTGAAATGTTTTCAGAGTGGGTTCAGTTAGACATCTTCTACTATGGGCTTGCAGAAGGAGCTCAGATGTCTTTAGATTACTCAGCTGGTGGATCTATCCATATGAGAAAGACAATTGAAGAAGCTCAAGAGCTCATTGATACAGTTGCCAGGAATCAGCATCTGTATCTAAGCAGCAACCCTTCCATGAATGAAGAGGTTAAAACAGTAACTGCTGAATTCAGTACTGTAAAATAAGCTGCTGAATTCAATCAGCAATTAGATTTTCTAACAAAGCAGCTAGCTGAATTCAAAGACAGGTTACAGGAGACAAGGATAGCTAATATACATATGGAAGAACAGTTTAAGCAAACAAAGCAGCAGCTATCAAAGCAAATAGCAGAAGAATGCCAAGCAGTTCAATTAAGAAGTGGGAAAACATTAAATACCCCACCTCAAGGCATCAAAAATTCAAGAAATGAGCAACCCACCAAAGATTCCCCTGAGGACAGTAAGAGCCCAGGGAAAATTAATTCTGGCACTAAAACGCCAGAAAATGGGTGGAAGGCTGGCGCTGAACGCCCAGACCATGCCCAAAACTGGCGTTCAGCGCCAGAAACAAGGCAGGATTGGCGTTCAACGCCAGAAATGGGCAAGAATCCAGCGTTGAACGCCCAACAGGGGCACATTTCTGGTGTTCAGGCGCCAGGAACAGACAGTGAGCTGGCGTCTAACGTCACTCCAGCTTCTGACTCTGGCACTCAATTGCCAGTGAGGGATCAGACACACACAAGTGCTGATAACAACCCCTCTAAAAAGGCTTCTTTAACCACTAAGGTTGAGGAATATAAAGCCAAGATACCTTATCCTCAAAAACTCCGGAAAGAGGAGCAGGATAAGCAATTTGCTCGCTTTGCAGATTATCTAAGGACTCTTGAAATAAAGATTCCATTTGCAGAGGCACTTGAGCAAATACCTTCTTATGCCAAGTTCATGAAAGATATCTTGAGTCATAAAAAGGAGTGGAGAGAAACAGAAAGAGTTCTCCTCACTGAAGAATGCAGTGCAGTCATTCTGAAAAGCTTTCCTGAAAAGCTTAAAGACCCTGGGAGTTTTCTGATACCATGCACATTAGAAGGTGATTGCACCAAGACAGCTTTATGCGATCTTGGGGCAAGCATCAACCTAATACCTGCATCCACTATCAGGAAGCTTGGCTTAACTGAAGAAGTTAAACCAACCCGGATATGTCTCCAACTTGCTGATGGTTCCACTAAATACCCATCAGGCGTGATTGAGGACATGATTGTCAGAGTTGGGCCATTCGCCTTTCCCACTGACTTTGTTGTGCTGGAAATGGAGGAGCACAAGAGTGCTACTCTCATTCTAGGAAGACCCTTCCTAGCAACTGGACGATCCCTCATTGACGTCCAGCAAGGGGAAATAACCCTGAGAGTCAACGATGACGAGTTCAAGTTGAACGCTGTCAAAGCCATGCAGCATCCAGACACATCAACAGACTGCATGAAAGTTGACCTTATTGACTCTTTGGTAGAAGAGATCAACATGGCTGAGAGTCTCGAATCAGAGTTGGAAAACATCTTTAAAGATGTTCAGCCTGATTTGGAGGATTCAGGGGACATGAAAGAGCCTCTGAACTTTCTTCTGAAAGAGGAAAAACCTCCTAAATCAGAGCTCAAGCCACTGCCACCATCCTTGAAATATACATTTCTAGGAGAAGGTGACACTTTTCCAGTGATCATAAGCTCTGCTTTAAATTCACAGGAAGAGGAAGCACTTATTCAAGTGCTAAGGACACACAAGACAGCTCTTGGGTGGTCCATAGGTGACCTTAAGGGCATAAGCCCAGCTAGATGCATGCACAAAATCCTAGTGGAGGATAATGCCAAACCAGTGGTTCAACCACAGAGGCGGCTAAATCCAGCCATGAAGGAAGTGGTGCAGAAAGAGGTCACCAAATTACTAGAGGCTGGGATTATTTATCCCATTTCTGATAGCCCCTGGGTGAGCCCTGTTCAAGTCGTCCCAAAAAAGGGAGGCATGACAGTGATTCATAATGAAAAAAATGAACTGGTTCCTACAAGAACAGTTACAGGGTGGCGCATGTGTATTGACTACAGAAGGCTCAATACAGCCACCAGAAAGGATCATTTTCCTTTACCATTCATAGACCAGATGCTAGAGAGACTAGCAGGTCATGATTATTACTGCTTTTTGGATGGCTACTCAGGCTATAACCAGATTGCAGTAGATCCCCAGGATCAAGAGAAAACAGCATTCACATGTCCATCCGGAGTGTTTGCTTACAGAAGGATGCCCTTTGGGCTATGCAATGCACCTGCAACCTTCCAGAGATGCATGCTCTCTATTTTCTCTGATATGGTGGAAAAATTTCTGGAAGTCTTCATGGATGACTTCTCAGTATATGGAGACTCATTCAGCTTCTGTCTTGATCACCTGAAACTTGTTCTGAAAAGATGCCAAGAAACCAACCTAGTTTTAAACTGGGAAAAGTGTCACTTCATGGTGACTGAAGGAATTGTTCTTGGGCATAAGATCTCAAACAAGGGAATAGAGGTGGATCAAGCAAAAATAGAGGTAATTAAAAAATTACCACCACCTGCCAATGTTAAGGCAATCAGAAGCTTTCTGAGGCATGCAGGATTCTATAGGAGGTTTATGAAGGATTTTTCAAAAATCGCAAAACCTCTAAGCAATCTGCTAGCTGCTGACACGCCATTCGTGTTTGATACAGCATGCCTGCAGGCGTTTGAAACGCTGAAAGCTAAGCTGGTCACAACACCAGTCATTTTTGCACCAGACTGGACATTGCCATTTGAGTTAATGTGTGATGCCAGTGATCATGCCATTGGTGCAGTATTGGGACAGAGGCATGACAAGCTTCTGCATGTCATTTATTATGCCAGTCGCGTTTTAAATGATGCCCAGAAAAATTACACAACCACAGAAAAGGAATTACTTGCAGTGGTTTACGCCATTGACAAGTTCAGATCCTACTTAGTAGGATCAAAGGTGATTGTGTACACTGACCATGCTGCTCTTAAGTATCTACTCACAAAGCAGGATTCAAAACCCAGGCTCATCAGATGGGTATTGCTTCTGCAAGAGTTTGATATAGAAATAAGAGACAGAAAAGGGACAGAGAACCAAGTAGCTGATCATCTGTCCCGGATAGAGCCAGTGGAAGGGACGTCCCTCCCCTTCCTTGAGATCTCTGAGACATTCCCTGATGAGCATCTATTTACCATTCAGGAAGCACCATGGTTTGCCGATATTGCAAACTATAAAGCTGCAAGGTTCATACCCAAGGAGTACAATAGAATACAAAAAAAGAAACTAATTACTGATGCAAAGTACTACTTGTGGGATGAGCCCTATCTCTTTAAGAGATGTGCAGACGGAATTATCCGTAGGTGTGTCCCCAGAGAGGAAGCACAGAGAATCTTATGGCATTGCCATGGATCTCAATATGGGGGCCATTTCGGAGGTGAGCGAACAGCCACCAAGGTCCTCCAAAGTGGCTTCTATTGGCCTACACTCTATAAAGATTCCCGAGAGTTTGTACGTAATTGTGACAGTTGCCAAAGAGCTGGTAATCTGCCTCATGCTTACGCCATGCCTCAACAAGGAATCTTGGAAATAGAGTTGTTTGATGTATGGGGAATTGACTTCATGGGACCTTTCCCACCATCATACTCAAACACTTATATTCTGGTGGCAGTTGACTATGTATCAAAATGGGTTGAGGCTATTGCCACACCCACCAATGATACTAAAACAGTGCTGAAGTTCCTCCAGAAATATATCTTTAGCAGGTTTGGTGTCCCTAGAGTGTTAATCAGTGATGGGGGCACTCACTTCTGCAACAAACAGCTTTACTCTGCCATGGTTCGGTATGGAATTCGCCACAAAGTGGCCACTCCATATCATCCACAAACCAATGGGCAAGCTGAAGTCTCTAATAGAGAATTAAAGAGAATCCTGGAACGGACAGTAAGTACCCGTAGAAAGGATTGGGCACGGAGCTTGGATGATGCTCTATGGGCTTACAGAACAGCATTCAAGACCCCTATAGGGACCTCTCCATACCAACTCGTGTATGGTAAGGCATGCCACTTGCCCGTGGAACTGGAACATAAGGTCTACTGGGCAACCAGATTCCTAAACTTTGATGCCAAATTAGCAGGAGAAAAACGATTGCTCCAGCTAAATGAGCTAGAGGAATTCAGATTCACAGCTTTCAAAAATGCCAAGCTTTATAAAGAAAAATAAAAAAAATGGCATGACAAAAACCTGTCATCTAGAATCTTTGAACCAGGACAGAAGGTCCTGTTGTTTAACTCTAGACTCAGGCTATTCCCTGGGAAACTGAAATCCCGCTGGAGGGGACCATACGTGATTATAAGTGTGTCACCATATGGTTATGTGGAGCTTCAAGATATTGATTCTGATAAGAAGTTCATTGTCAATGGACAGAGAATCAAGCATTATCTTGAAGGCAACATTGAGCAAGAATGCTCAAGGCTGAAGCTGGATTAAAAGCTCAGCAAGGTCCAGCTAAAGACAATAAAGAAGCGCTTGTTGGGAGGCAACCCAGCCATGGGGCAACAATCCTCTAAGCATTTTGCCCTATTTTTATTTTTATTTGTTTATATAAAGTTCACTGACACTAAGGTAAAGAATCATTTGCATAAGTTTACAGGGTTACAGAAGGAATCTACACACAAAACAGAGATAGGGAGCTTACTGGCAAGAAAACGCCAGTGAAGGCCATTTTGGGCGTTCAGCGCCCAAAATGGGCATCCAGTGGGCGCTGAACGCCAGTAAGGATAGCTATCTGGCGTTCAACGCCAGAAAAGGGCAACAACTGGGCGTTGAACGCCCAGGATAGCAGCATTTGGGCGTTGAACGCCCAAAACAGGCAGTGTTTGGGCGTTCAAACGCCAGGATGGTGGGGAGGAGCTCTCCTTCTACCCATCTCCTTCTTTTTCTTTTGCTTGAGGACAAGCAAAGCTCTAAGTTTGGTGTGCTTATCCGTGATCACTAAGATCATGGCCCCTAAAGGAAAACAACCCACTCCAAGAGGAGCAAGGGCGTGATTCAAAGGAACTGAAGCGCCAGAAATTCTCTCTTGAAGGACCAAGCACCTCACAGACTAGAGGAACATCCACTTCCCAAACCTCAAGGTTGTTGAGTTCTAATCTTAGCCTTAACTCTGTGATAACTGTTCTTATTTTAATTTTACCTTAGGAGTCATATAGTAGTAATTAGTATCTATTTTGATTTTATCTCCAATTAAGCTATAGTTTATTTTTCTCATCATCAGCAAACATGAATAAAGTAGTAGATCTTTTGAATAAGAAGCAATAAAATTTCGAGTTTTAATAAGAGAATTTCTAATTAGCTAAATGTGGTGGCAATGCTTTCTGTCTTCTGAATGAATGCTTGAACAGTGCATATATCTTTTGAATTTGTTGTTTAAGACTGTTAAATATGTTGGCTCTTGAAAGAATAATGAACATGAGACATGTTATTGAGAATCTGAAAAATCATCAAAATGATTCTTGAAGCAAGAAAAAGCAGCAAAGAACAAAGCTTGCAGAAAAAAAAAAAAAAAAAAAAAAAGAGAAAGAAAAAAGAGAAAGCAAGCAGAAAAAGCCAAAGCCCTTAAAACCAAAAGGCAAGGGTAATAAAAAGGATCCCAAGGCTTTGAGCATCAGTGGATAGGAGGGCCAAAAAGGAATAAAATCCTGGCCTAAGCGGCTAAATCAAGCTGTCCCTAACCATGTGCTTGTGGCGTGAAGGTGTCAAGTGAAAACTTGAGACTGAGCGGTTAAAGTCAAGGTCCAAAGCAAAAAGAAGAGTGTGCTTAAGAACTCTGGACACCTCTAATTGAAGACTTTAGCAAAGCTGAGTCACAATCTAAAAGGTTCACCCAATTATGTGTCTGTGGCATTTATGTATCCGGTGGTAATACTGGAAAACAAAGTGCTTAGGGCCACGGCCAAGACTCATAAAATAGCTGTGTTCAAGAATCATCATACTGAAATAGGATACTCAATAACACTATCTGAATTCTGAGTTCCTATAGATGCCAATCACTCTGAGCTTCAATGGATAAAATGAGATGCCAAAACTGTTCAGAAGCAAAAAGCTACTAGTCCCGCTCATCTAATTAGGATCTAAGCTTCAATCAAAAACTCTAAGATATTATTGCTTCTCAACCTATTAGTCTTCTATTTTATTTGTCTAGTTGCTTGAGGACAAGCAACAGTTTAAGTTTGGTGTTGTGATGAGCGGATATTTTATACGCTTTTTGGGGATAATTTCATATAGTTTTGAGTATGTTTTAGTTAGTTTTTAGTCTATTTCTAGTAGTTTTTAGGAAAAATTCATATTTCTGGACTTTACTATGAGTTGTGTGTTTTTCTGTAATTTCAGGTATTTTTCTGGCTGAAATTGAAGGAGCTGAGCAAAAATCTGATTCAGGCTGAAAAAGGACTGCTGATGCTGTTGGATTCTGACCTCCCTGCACTCAAAGTGGATTTTCTGGAGCTACAGAACTCGAAATGGCATGCTTCTAATTGCGTTGGAAAGTCGACATCCAGGGCTTTCCAGCAATATATAATAGTCCATACTTTGCACAAGGATAGACGACGTAAACTGGCGTTCAACGCCAGTTCTCTGCCCAATTCTGGCGTCCAGCGCCAGAAAAGGATCAAAAACTGGAGTTGAACGCCCAAACTGGCATAAAAACTGGCGTTCAACTCCACAAATGGCCTCTGCACGTGAATTGCTTAAAATCTCAGCCCCAGCACACACCAAGTGGGCCCCAGCACACCAAGTGGGCCCCAGAAGTGGATCTCTGCATCATCCATCATAGTCCACTCATATTTTGTAACCCTAGGCTACTAGTTTAGTATTTAAACAACTTTTAGAGACTTATTTTGTATCTCATGACATTTCAGATCTAAACTTTGTATTCTCTGACGGCATGAGTCTCTAAACCCCATTGTTGGGGGTGAGGAGCTCCGCTGTGTCTCGATGAATTAATGCAAGTATTTCTGTTTTCCATTCAAAAACGCTTGTTCCTATCTAAGATGTTCATTCGCGCTTAACTGTGATGAAGGTGATGATCTGTGACATTCATCACCTTCCTCAAACCACGAACGTGTGCCTGACAACCACCTCCGTTCTATATCCGATTGAATGAGTATCTCTTAGATTCTCTAATCAGAATCTCCGTGGTATAAGCTAGAACTGATGGCAGCATTCATGAGAATCCGGAAAGTCTAAACCTTGTTTGTGGTATTCCGAGTAGGATTCAAGGATTGAATGACTGTGATGAGCTTCAAACTCCTGAAGGCTGGGCGTTAGTGACAGATGCAAAAGGATAGTAAATCCTATTCCAACCGGATCGGGAACCAACCGGTGATTAGCCGTGCTGTGACAGAGCGCGTGAGCGTAGTTTTCACTGGAAGGATGGAAGGTAGCCATTGACAACGGTGATCCACCAACACACAGCTTGCCATAAGAGGATGTGCGTGCGTGAACAAGAAGACAGAGGAAAGCAGGGATTCAGAAGACAAAGCATCTCCAAAACTCCAACATATTCTCCATTACTGCACAACAAGTAACTTTTAATTTATGCTCTACTGGTTACTCACAATTCAATTGATAAATATAATTGACTTCCTGACTAAGATTTACAAGATAACCATAGATTGCTTCAAACCAACAATCTCCGTGGGATTCGACCCTTACTCACGTAAGGTATTACTTGGACGACCCAGTGCACTTGCTGGTTAGTTGTATCGAAGTTGTGACAGACTGTAAAACTAGATCAGAGTATCTGGCCTAAGAAGCCATTACCAGAGATCACAATTTCGTGCACCAGCGGCCATTGTGCGTTTTGCACAAAACGCCCACGCGGTCGCGTTCCGGACGCGATCGCGTCACTTACACAACGTCAATCCCACGCGACGCGATCGCGTCGCATGGATTACACAACAACCCAAAAAGAGACAGAGAGTTGCACTGAAACGACGCTGGAATCGTGCGTTTAGCACAATTTCCAGCGACGCGATCGCATGCCCCAGGCGATAGCGTCATTCGCTCCCTAATCCATTCCATGCGATCGCGTGTCCCACGCGATCACGTCAACCACCATTTCATCCCAACCACGCGAACGCGTGCCCCACGCGATCGCGTGGATTCAAATTTCATAACCCCCAGTCATGCGAACCCTACCATTTGCGCCCCCCCAAACCCTTCTCCTTCCTCTCTTCTTTTCCAACCACCCAACCACCACCCAACCACCATCACTGACCGCCGCCACCCTGCCGACCACCCAGACCCCGTCGCCATGCCACCCCCTTCCTCCTTCCCCTTCTTTCTTCTTCTTCCTTCTCCTTCCTCCCTCCGCCGCCACTGCCCCCCTCCGCGATCACCACCCCACCGCGCCGCCGTCACCGCCGCGTCCCCATTCACCACCCACCCTTTCCCCCTACCCCCATTACCCTTCCCGAAACCCCTGCCCCCGAAAAGCAACCACTGCCTCCGCCACCCTCCTCCGCCACGCCAGACGCCACCGCCACCATCCCCCAGCCACCTCTCTGCCCACTCTCCTTCATTCGCCTACCAGGTTCCGACGAACGCCACCCTTCTATCCATTCGTAGTTAATTCATATTTTTCTGTTTATGTTCATATTTAGGCTAGTTAGTTATGCATGTTGTAGTGGATTTTAGGTTGTTAGGTAGCCTAGGATGTGGTCAGTGGATTTAGGCCTGTTTAATTGCGCTGTTCGTGTTTCTTGTTTTATCAATTCGCAATTCTGCTGTTGCTGTGATGTTCGTATTGTTCATATGCTGAAATTTACTGTTTCATGCTTCTCTTTACACTGCTTTTTCATGTTCATATTCCCTATATGTAATTACAGCTGTATTTTTAATTCATATGAACTATTCTGATTGCTGTTTATTTTCCGGGACAATCCAATTTTAGCCGGAATGCTGTCCAAATTTTTATACACTGTTTTTGACTTTCATTCATGTTTTGGTTTTGGCTATGTAAACTCTGCTTTACTCTGCTTTTACCAGAACAATTAATGAATGCCAGGGCAAGCTTTCCTATTCTCTTTGATTTCCTGGTTCATAATCTACATTTTTGATGATTAAATTCCAATTTTTGCTATTTCTATATCTATCTGAATCATCATCAACCTAATTTCCTTGTTTGGATATGAGTTACCTATATCTTCTCATTGTGAATGCTTGTTACTTGGAATATGATCATTATGCCACTTTCCTTAAACCACTTTTTACTAACTCCCTAATTTTAACTTCCTAAACTCTTTTTCAATTCTAACCAACCTAACCTTTCACAACATCTCTTCTGTTTTTTCACTTTCTTTTAACCTTCTAACCAAGGCATAATGTTAATTTTCCTAATTAACATGACTTCCATTACATTTTGGATTGTGAATTCTTCTTTTTGGACTTTTAACTCCTATACAATCCTTAATGCACATTTACTTAACTCATTTTCATTATCCTATTGCTCCTTTGCCAGTTTGTGTTTCTTTTGATTATTTGCCTATTTGCTTTCCTTGTTTTTATTATATCCTAGTTTTCTGTTTTTTAGGATGTCTGCCAGCCAAAGAAAAGGAAAAGCAAAGGCTACTACTGGCAAATGCAAAAGAGGAGAATCTTCTATGTCCATCATGGATATCATGCATGATGACTCCTAGTGGGAGAAAAACTTTACCCCGCAGGAGAAGGCCGACCAGCTACTCCCTGCTACTGATCCAGCAAAGTTTCCAAACCGATACTGTGAGCTGAAGTATCCGGTGTTTGCAACCTCTAGGAACTTGTACCTGGAGAGGACTTTGAAAATCGCAGAAGAACTCCAGCAATACACCTCTGAGCAAATCAAACAAAGAGGCTGGTTCTTTCTGGAAAGAAACCTGGCTGAGGTCAATGCATCTTGGGTAAGGGAATTCTACTGCAATTACTTCAAGACTTCCCTAGATGCAGTAAACCTAGGAGGGAAGCAGATTCTGGTCACTGAAGAGGCCATAGAGGATGTTCTGAAGCTTCTGCCTAAATTTGATCAGCTGGATGGTTATCAAAAAGCTGAGGAGGATATGCGCTTCATGCAGTTTGATTGGGATGCAGTCAAGGCCAGGATAGCCCTTGACCCGACCGTTCCATGGATCATGGGTCAGAACACCACCATGCCAAAGGGAATCAAGCGGATTTACTTAAATGATGAGGCTCGGCTATTGCACCAGATCCTGAGCAATTTTGTCATGCCGAGTACCCATGAGACAGAGATACCTGCCGCTATGATCACCCTCCTATGGTGTGTGATGGAGGGTAAGGACCTGTACCTGCCACGCTTTATCCGATACCACATGGCCAAGGTCCACGTCTGAGGCACTCTTCCCTTTCCTTATCTGATTACACAGCTAGGCCGTCGAGCTGACGTGCCTTGGGAGGATGCTGATGAAAAGCCACCTGCTGCAGATTGCAAGAAGATTATCCCTCACAGCAGGAATTTTCTGGCTTTGGGCTACAGACCTCCATTCCTCACTGCTACTGATGAGACAGCCACACCATCTGCCAGCCCCTCTTCTTCCACAGCTACCCCAGCTACCCCTGCCACCACCACTGCACCTCCACCTGCCTCTGAGCCAGTTTATCAGCTAGTGCACCGCCTGTTTCGGCAGCTTGACCAGATGGAGCGTCGCAACAAGCGACGCTATGAGCACCTGAAGCTGATGATACGATCTGGCGACATCCCCTCCGAGCTTGACACACCATCCGAGGCATCTGAGGAGGAGGTAGATGATCACGAGGCAGAGACCCATCCACAGAGCGAGGCTGTGCCGGCAGGCACAGAGCAGGTCGCATCACATCAGGAGGCTCCGCCTCAGATTCAGGCTGTAGACCCCGAGATCCCTATCCAGTCAGCACCTCCTCTGCAACAGGCAAATCCTCAGACCACCACTACAGAGACTCCAGCTACCTACGCTTCCAGTGATGACACCCCTTCACACCCTGATTGAGTGAGCATCAGGGACGATGCTTCATTTTAAGTGTGGGGAGGTCGCCATCTCAGGCGTATTCTTTTGGTGAACCACTATAGACTCTTTCATTTTATTTTGCTATTTTTCTGTATTTTTCTCTTTATTTTTATTTTTTTTTCCCAATACTTATACATTGCTATTTTCATGTATTTATACTCTATTTTCTGCATTTCGCACTTTAGTTCATATTTTAGCCATTTAGTTTAGTTGCAATTCTAACTTATTAATTATAGAAATTATGGATTAATTAGTATAGTTTACCCTTTTTAGCATAAGATAGCTTAGTTTATATTGAAAATATAAAAAGGAAGTAAACTAGGAACTTAAATATAATTGAAACAATCCACACACCTTGTGTATATAGCATTACATGTTAGTTAGTTAACAACATTTCATCAAGGAGAAACACTAGAACTTTAAAGCCACCTTAAGTTTTACATTGAGAATAATGGGAACTTTTAATTTTACTTGCATGACATACATAATTGATAAATGATTTTTGAGCTAGAGAATACACAGCCTGTGAGTTTTGAGCTTAATTGTATGGTTACATTCAAACCATAAATTTTATTCCTGTGTGTTCTGCCTTTCTTATTTATTCTGGTGTTCTTTACTTTGTTTTAATCTATATGTCCGATTATAGAATAGAAATACATACCAAGAGAGTGATTGAGGCCATTGTTTAATTTTAGCTCACTTATCCCAAATTAGCCTACCTTTTACATCACCCTTTTTAACCCCCTTGAGCCTTTAAATCCCCTCTTATTCTATAAGCCACATTACTAGCCTTAAGCAGAAAAACGAAATAAAAATCCCAAGTTGAATTCTTGGTTAGCATAAAATAAAAAGTGTGTAATTGTTTAAGTGTGGGAAGCCTATTGGGAACATGGATGATAAAAACAAAGGGTAGAAAGTTGAAAAGAATAAAATAATTCAAAATAAAAATTTTTGGGAAGCATGCTCATGTGAAATCAAAATAATTGAATTACCATGTGCATTAAAAAAAAAGAGAGAAAAATATTTATTTTTCAGTATCTAAATAAAGGGGATACAAAAGAATTCTCCACATGCAAAATAAAGCAATGCACATGGGACAAGATAAAAATTAAAATATGAGCATGTATCAAAAGTGGGAAAAATATGGGAAAATAGGTAAAGAAGCTCTGCTTTACAAAGTATGTATGTTAGGTGAGATCTTTGACTAATCAAGGATTCGCTTAATTAGCTCACTTAGCCTTATACATATACCCTTACCTTTACCTTGGCCCCATTACAACCTTAATTAAAGACCTCATGACTTTGGTATGTCTATATTCTATAATTGTTGATTGGTTAGATGAAGAACAAAGTTATAGAAAGTAAGAATTAAAAAAAAAAAAGAAGAATAGAGTGTTTAACCCAATAAAAACTGAGTGACTAGAGAGTAAACACAAAATCCAGTGAGGATTCAATAGCTCATTAACATATATCTCTGCTTTAATTATAAATTGTCTTGCAAGTTTATAAAATGTTTTTCTCTCCCATCTCAATTGTAAAGGCACTTTATCACTATCTAAGGCTTGTCTATATATATGATTCCTTGAGAATGTAAATTAATTCAACTACATGTAAGCTTTATATACAAGTGAATAAAAATTTAGAATTACATGATTCATTTAGGTAGTTGCATTTAGATTAGATTGCATTGCATGACATTCCACCACTTTAAGCTAACATTACTCTTGGATTTAGCATGAGGACATGCTATTGTTTAAGTGTGGGGAGGTTGAGAAACCCATATTTTATGATATATTTTGTGCTCAAATTGAGTGATTTATTCAATCCTTCACCCACTTATTCATATTAATTGCATGGTTTTACTTTCCCTTCCTTATTATGTGATGTATGTGAAAAACATGTTTCCTATGCTTAAAAATAATTATTTTAATTACCCTTTTATTTCCATTCGATGCCGTGATTAGTGTGTTGAGTAGTTTCAGATCTTCTAAGACAGGAATGACTTAAAGGATGGAAAGGAAACATACAAAAATGGAAGGAAAGCACAAAACGGAGTTTTTGAAGAAACTGGCATCCACGCGATCGCATGGGCGACGCGGCCGCATGCCAGAGCGAATCAACAGCGACGCGACCGCGTGACTGATGCGATCGCGCGCCACAAGCAGAACGCACATGACGCGGCCGCATGACTGACGTGACCGCGTGATAAGGAAAACTCCAAATGACGCGACCGCGTGACCTCCTGGGAAGTCCTCGTGTTGCACCTCTTTTTTTTTTTTTACATCGTGCTTACCCTCGTTCTTTAAACAGCGCTATCTTGAATAGTTTAGTTAAAGCGAGTCTCAATGACCTGATTTTAGGCAAGCTCGCACGGGCCCCGCATGGATTCGCAGCTCGACTTACCCTACGTCGCGAGACATGCATATGATAATTATGTGTGCGTATTTTAATAGGTGCGATCATACCAGCACTAATGCAATGGATCCCATCAGAACTCCGCAGTTAAGCGTGCTTGGACGAGAGTAGTACTAGTATGGGTAGACATCCTTTTCCGTGAGGAGACATACTCGAGGAAAGTGCTCTAGAGGTCAAATTTTGATGCTGTTTTTTGCAACAATCTCTAGAAAAATAAGATCTTTCCATCCTCCAAATTTGGTGAATTTACACTATGTGGATTTTTTTTGACGATTTTTTTACCGCCCCGAAAGCCGGAAATTCAAAAAAAATGAAAAACGGAGCAAACTTGCGATTTTTGACCTGGATTTTTTTGTGCAGCCTTTACATAATATTACCAAGGTTCCCTCAAAATCTCACGAAAAATGCACGAGCCAATTCTGAGATATGAAAATTTGGCTCCTCCGTTGCAACGCTCCGAGCCATCGTTGCAACGGCGGGTGCCTCCGTTGGGGGCGGGGGAGCCTGGCAGCACACCACAACCACAACGTGCTTGCTAGTGTGCCTAGGGGATGGCAAGGCAATGTGCATATTGCTGGCATTGCGCCCAGCAAGCCTTTGGGCAACTCAGACGCGTGACAGAGGCCACGCACCAGAAATTACAGAAAATGCTCCCAGCGATTTCTGAAGCCCTTTTTGACCCAAATCCATGTCCGGAAGGCATAGAGCAGAGGTTATGAAGTGGGAGAATACATCCATTCAAAAGGAGAGTCTCCAATTAGTTAGTTTTCCATGATTTAGATTTAGTTTTGAGAGAAGTTCTCTCCTCTCTCTTTAGGATTAGGATTTAGAATTAGGATTTTATTCGCTTTCAGGATTATCTCTTTTTACCAGGTTCAATATTCCTTTTTATTATTTTCTCAATTTTATTTATGAATTCTTCTATGTTACAGATTACTCTTTTGAATTAATGTTGTTTGAGGTATTTCAGTTTACAATTGCTCTCTTTTATTTATGTTATTGTTATTCCCAATCTGAAGACATTTTTATTCCAGTAGATTTATTTTTCCCCTTTTGGTTTTGGTTAAGAAATCAGTAACTCAGGAGTTATCAAACTCAACATGAGTGATAATCGTTATCTTTGCTAATTGAATTGAACTTCAATAATCCCAATCTTTCCTTAGGAATTAACTAGGATTTGAGGATCTAACTAATTAGTCACTTGACCTTCCCTTGCTCTAGCAAAGGTTAACTAAGTGGAATTAAGATTCAATTTTCATCATCATTAATAAGGATAACTAGGATAGGACTTCTAATTTCTCATACCTTGCCAAAAGTTTATTTTACAGCTATTTATTTATTTTACAGTCATTTAATTATTTTAATTGCAATTTAAATTACTTGTTCCTTATCTTCAAAACCCCGATTTACAATCTCCATAACCGATAATAAGAATATACTTCCCTGCAGTTCCTTGAGAAGACGACCCGAGGTTTAAATACTTCGGTTATCAATTTTAAAGGGGTTTGTTACTTGTGACAACCAAAACGTTTGTACGAAGAGATTTCTGTTGGTTTAGAAACTATACCTACAACGCGACTGTTTTTATAAAATTCTTTACTAGCAAAAATCCTAATGTCAATGATCATGAATCAAGCTCTCCTAGTAGTGAACTTGCATCCGAATTTGAACTCCTTGAGCTTGAAGAATCTTCCCCAAGTGAGTATGAAGATAATGTGGAGGTAGAATTTTCTCAACCTCTAACTTATGACTTGAGTGATGGGGAAGAAATCGAAGGCTTTGATCAAGACATGGTTGCAGTTAAAGAAGTTTGTAAGAAAGTGGAAGAATTCACAGAAGAGTACAAGGGAGTGGAGCTTGAAAGACCACTAGAAACACCTCTCCCAAGGCCATTACCAGCCAATACAAACTTCAAGTTGGTAAAATCCTTAGCCTTTATCTTCACTTTCCCACTTGAATATGGTTTACTTGAAACCAATGGCCAGCTTAGAGCTCTTTGTGGCTTTAAGAGTAAGAGGGAGATGGTTAGTAATAGAAGTTAGCATGCAAGGTTCAATACGGTTCCACGCTTCAAATTGAAGTACAAGGATTGGTATAGAGCTCGACTGAATGGGTCTCGGAAGATGTTTGGGTATCTTAGTGAGAATTCAGATTGTGTACCACCCGGTTGGAATAATATAGATCAAAACAAAGACGGGTACAAAAGCAAGGTCTGGGATCCTAGAATTCATTTTGATAATCAACACTCTTGGAGCCTTGTCACTTGCTTTAACTTGCTTGATGGATTTACGTGCCTAGTTTGGGACTCCGGAGGCCATTAGAACTGCAAACACTGGTGGGGATTCCTGGATGAGTTCAAGCACAAGCCTCCATGACAAGGAGCTCACCAAATGTCCAACTTAAGGACTTTAACTAAAAGTGCTAGGTGGGAGACAACCCACCATGGTATATTCTTTCCTTTTTGTTCTTAGTTTTATTTTATTTTATTTTTATTTGTGTTCATTCATAATTTCTGCATAGTCATCTGCATTCTGCATTTTGCATTCTGCAAAAAAAAAGGGGGGATTGATGCGCAAGCGTTAACGACACGCACGTGTCGTATGTGTCTGCGCAACTAGACAGAGAGTTGCGCGAGAGACGCGCGGGAGGGTGCGTAAAGCACAAGCCACCCCACGCGTACGTGTGCCTCACGCATACACGTCCCCTGTAGAAAGTTCAACCCACGCGTAAGCGTCAGCGACGCGTATGGGTGGGGATGAAAATCGGCGTGAAGAGCACATTGAACAGAGAGTTGTGCTGCCCTTGCGATGGAATTATGCTAGAGGCACAAAATCACTCACGCGTACGCGTCCCTAACGCGTGCGCGTCACTTCGCTTTCAGACCACCCACGCATACGCGTAGGCGACGCTTACGCGTCGAGTGGCCAATTCAATTTTCACGCTTACACGTGATGCCCGCGCACGCGTCACATTCCGTTTTTCATTTCTTTTTCTTTTCTTCTATCTTCTCTCCTTCTTTCTTTCTCTTTTTTTTACTTTCTTCTTCTTCCTCTCTTTAACTTCTCATCCTTCTTTACTTTCATTCTATTTTACTTAATTTATTTGCATACTTTCATTCATTGCATTTTAACTTTGTTCATGATTTTATTTTCTTTTCTAAGTCTATTATTTTTTCATTGGTGTTAAATGTTCTTATTCAACTGTTGTCTCTTTTCTGGTATTATTTTGGTGCTTAGTGACTTGTTCACACTGTTGGATGATATTATTTATCTGTCAATGCCAATCTTTTATGATACCTGTGTTCCTTTGGCATTGACATGAATTTATATTTTCTTTTATCACCTACTATTTCTTCCCCATTGTTGCAATTTTTGCACTGTTGTTATGCCATTTGCTTCTACTGTTTTCTCACTTGCATGTTGTAGCTACCATGTAATTGAGACCCTCATTATTTGGCATTAACCCAACCATATTTTATTTGTTTTCTATCTTTATTTATGGGTTATTTTTCTTCTTTTCCTCTTCTTTCAGGATGGCCACCGGGAAAGGAAAGGAAAAGAACTTCTATATAGGGCGACAGACAAGTCCATCTGCACAATCTTTGGAGAAAAGCATCAGTTGTAGCAGCCCATCCACTTGCACATCTTAGCATGCACCGAGGACGGTGCAATCTTTAAGTGTGGGGAGGTCGATACCGACTTCCACGGGTTAGTTATTTTCTTCTCAACACCACTGTTTTATTTTCCTTGTTACTTGTTGCAATTGCATGTTTGATTGCATGTTTGCTTGATTTTGTGCATATTCTACCACCGCTTGGTTGAAGTGATGAATTCTTTTCCAAGAAATTATTTTATAATATTTCACTAATTTAAATTGAAAAATTTTTGATAAACTTGCTTGAAGAAATTTATTTTGGAACATGGTTTAGAGCTCGAACACACAAAACCAATGAGATTTTGAGCCTATTTGATTGGTTGCATTTTATCAACCAATATTATGTTTTAGTGCGTATTTTTCTCTCTAAAATTGTGATCTTTGTCTTGCTTGATTCTATATTTCTATGGTTTGATGTATGCATGTACTTATATGATTGAGACCTTTGTTTTACTGAACTTACATACCCATATGGCCTTACTCTTTCATTATCCTTTGCAAACCAATATTGAGTCTATTATACCCCTTTGTTCTTTACTTTAGTTCATCACTAACTCTAAGCGAAAAATAATAATGTCCTTAATTTGAATCCTTGGTTAGCTTAGATTAGTGAGACATGAATTAAGTGTGGGAAAAGTGGGTTTGGAAACGTTTGGTTTTGGAAATTAAGTATGTTAAACTTCTTTATGAAAATGTGAAAGAAATGTTTAGAACATGTTCATGCATTTAATAATTTAATCATATGCATTGAGAAAAATAAAAAAAAATATAAAAATAAAATTAAAAAGAAAAAAAAGGATAAAAAGAAAAGAAAAAAAAGAAGAGCAAATAATAAAAAGGGGACAAAATGCCCCAAAGTAAATTATGATAGCAATACATATGTACTGTACTCAAAATCGGATGCATGAATATGTGGTAAACATAGTAAATGGGTAGTCAGATTTTGTATTGTGATTACATAGATTGTCTTAAGTTAGGTGGGAAAAGTTTAAGTTAATTAAGGATTCAGATTTTAGTCCACTTGACCAAATACATTCCTACCTTGACCCTAACCCCATTACAACCCTTAAAAGACCTCTTGATATGTGTATTTATGCATTAAATTTCTATTGATTGGTATAAGAAGAGCAAGTCTTAGAAATCAAGGTTAGTAGAGAATTGAGAGAATCGAACCTTAAACACAGAGTAATTAGAGTGTATACACTTCCGGTGAGGGTTCGATGCTCGATTCTTTGTTCCCAGCTTTCATGAGCTATCTTCTTCTTGTAAGTCTATTTGTACTTCATTTTTATGATTTGAATTAGTGAAATCCAGTTCATATTTGTTCTTGAAAGGTTTATTTACTTTTAACCAAGTAGGTAGAAGCATTTCACATTTAGTTGCATTCATATAGATAGGTTGCATTTCATACATTCTACCATTCCTCTTCACTCTCATATAGTTTCTCTTGAGCTTAGCATGAGGACATGCTAATGTTTAAGTGTGGAAAGATTGATAAACCGCTATTTTACGAACCCTAGGAAAAAGATCAACGTTGGGGTTAGTAAAAAACGGTGACTGAGTAGAAGGATTGGACTCAAATGAGGATAACTTAGAAAACATGTGATGCTCCTAGAATACAACATGACGAGATATACAAATACATATAGAAAGAGTATCCCAATAATGATAACCTTTGTGTTCAGTGCCATAACCAAGGAAACAACACATGCGAGCCCAAGGTTCAAGTTTAGTATGTTCACGAGGCTGAAGAAGAATAAAACAGACACAACCAAAAACTCGAACAAAACTATAATCTAGAGAAGTATGATAAAGACGCTCAAAGGGAGTAATGTTACCAAGGGCAGAAGAAGGGAGTCTATTGATAACATAGACAACAGTAAGAACAGCTTCACCCTAAGTACGCTCAGGACACGAAAAAGAAACAAGCACGGCACGAACAGAGTCAAGAATGTGACGGTATTTGCGTTCAGCCTGTCCATTTTATTGAGACATACCAGGGCAAAAAAACTCAGACAAAATATCCTGTTCATCAAGAAAAGTTAAAAGTTTAGAGTCACGGTATTCCCTAGCATTATCGCATCGAAAAACTTTAACAACCTTGGAAAACTGAGTTTTAATCATAGTGGCAACATTAATATAAATCTAAGGCAGCTCATGGTGATTAGTCATCAAATGAACCCAAGTAAAGGGTGAATAATTGATAAATCGCTCTTTTACAGTTTATTTTGTGCTCAATTGAGTGGATTTTATCAATCTTTCATACACTTATTCATACAAAATGCATGGTTTTACATTTTCCTTCCTAATATTGTGCTATGATTGAAAACATGCTTCTTTGGCCTTAAAATTGCTTATTATTAATCCTCTCTTATTATCATTCGATGCCGTGATATGTGTGTTAAGTGATTTCAAGGTTTATAGGGCAGGAATGGCTTAGAGGATGGAAAGGAAGCATGCAAAAGTGGAAGGAATGCAAGAAATTGAAGGAATTGCTAAAGCTGTCAGCCTTGACCTCTTCGTACTAATTCGACCATAACTTGAGCTACAGAGATCCAAATGAGGCGGTTCTAGTTGCGTTGGAAAGCTAACATCGGGGCTTGGAAATGATATATAATTTGCCATAGTTGCCACGCTGTTAGGCGACGCGCACGCGTCGATCACGCGTACATGTGACCTGGAGAAAATTCAATCCACGCGTACGCGTGACAGTGCCGCGTGCTGGACGTATCAGAAATTGTTGGGGGCGATTCTGGGCTATTTTTGACCCAGTTTTTGGCCCAGAAAACACAAATTAGAGGTTATAAAGTGGGGAAATCCATTCATTCATGGGGATCATTCATTCATTATTCACAATTTTTTTAGGTTTTTAGATGTAGTTTCTAGAGAGAGAGTCCTCTCTCTAGGTTTTAGGATTTAGGATTTCTCTTAGTTTTAGGATTACTTCTTCTCCATTCCAGGTTCAATGTTCCTTTAATTTAGTTTCTCTTCTACTTTTATTTATTCTAGTGCTTTGGTTTATCTATTCACTTGTTAATTACTTATTTTCCTAATTTGGTTTATGAACCTTCCAATGTTAGATTTGATTTTGTATTTAATGCAATTTGAGGTATTTCAGACTTATGATTTTAATTTAGCTTTTTACATTCTTAGCTTGAATTGATCAATTGGTGACACTTGAGTTATCAAACTCCTTTGTTGATTGATAATTAGAATTTGCTGGTTGATTTGGATCCCTCTAAAACTAGTCTTTCCTTAGGAGTTGACTAGGACTTAAGGAATCAAATCGATTAGTCCACTTGACTTTCCTTTATTTAGTAAGGGTTAACTAGGTAGGAGTAATGAACAATTCTCATCACAATTGATAAGGATAACTAGGATAGGATTTCCAGTTCTCATACCTTGCTAAGAGCTTTATTAGTTATTACTTTAATTCTTGCAATTTACTTTTCCTGTTCATTATTCAAAAAACCCCAAAAAGATAATCTTCCATAACCAATAATAAATACACCTCCCTGCAATTCCTTGAGAGACGATCCGAGGTTTAAATACTTCAGTTATCAATTTTATTAGGGATTTGTTACGTGTGCAACCAAATTTTTGTACAAAAGGATTCTCTGTTGGTTTATAAACTATACTAGCAACGAGACTTTATCTTTAAAATTCTTCACCGATAGAAAATTAGTTCATCAATAATCATCGATGAAAACCACAAAGTATCGAGCCCTAATTCCCATAGAAGCGGTGGGAGCAGGTCCCCAAATATCAGAGTGGATATGATCAAAAGGAGAGCAAGCAAGAGCTGAATTATTGTGAAAAGATAAAGCAGGTTGTTTGGCAGTTTGACAAGAAATGCAATCAAAAGATTCATTATTAACCTGACCCAAAACACCCTTAGACACAAGAGGATGCAAATTTCTAAGGAGCTGTGGACAAGACAGTGATGCCACAAGTGAAGGGTAGATGGAGAAGAAATAGCATAGAGATTTGACATAGGGATATGAAGATTCTCAAGCTCAAACAATCTTCTGACCTTATGTCCAGTCCTGATGATCTATCCCGTCTGACGATCCTACACATGACAACTAGAAATAGAAAAATTGATATCAAAACTAAGTTCAACAAGTTGGCCAACAGAGATAAGATTAAAGTTTAATTTTGGTATAAAATAAGTATCAGGGAGATTAAGATTGGATTGTGAAATGTGTCGTATTGATGAGCGGATATTTTATACGCTTTTTGGGGATAATTTCATATAGTTTAGAGTATGTTTTAGTTAGTTTTTAGTCTATTTCTAGTAGTTTTTAGGAAAAATTCATATTTCTGGACTTTACTATGAGTTGTGTGTTTTTCTGTAATTTCAGGTATTTTTCTGGCTGAAATTGAAGGAGCTGAGCAAAAAGCTGATTCAGGCTGAAAAAGGACTGCTGATGCTGTTGGATTCTGACCTCCCTGTACTCAAAGTAGATTTTCTGGAGCTACAGAACTCGAAATGACATTCTTCCAATTGCATTGGAAAGTAGACATCCAGGGCTTTCCAGCAATATATAATAGTCCATACTTTGCATAAGGATAGATGATGTAAACTGGCGTTCAACGCCAGTTCTCTGCCCAATTCTGGCGTCCAGCGCCAGAAAAGGATCAAAAACTGGAGTTGAACGCCCAAACTGGCATAAAAACTGGTGTTCAACTCCACAAATGGCCTCTGCACGTGAATTGCTTAAAATCTCAGCCCCAGCACACACCAAGTGGGCCCCAGCACACCAAGTGGGCCCCAGAAGTGGATCTCTGCATCATCCATCATAGTCCACTCATATTTTGTAACCCTAGGCTACTAGTTTAGTATAAAAACAACTTTTAGAGACTTATTTTGTATCTCATGACATTTCAGATCTAAACTTTGTATTCTCTGACGGCATGAGTCTCTAAACCCCATTGTTGGGGGTGAGGAGCTCTGCTGTGTCTCGATGAATTAATGCAAGTATTTCTGTTTTCCATTCAAAAACGCTTGTTCCTATCTAAGATGTTCATTCGCGCTTAACCTTGATGAAGGTGATGATCTGTGACATTCATCACCTTCCTCAAATCATGAACGTGTGCCTGACAACCACCTCCGTTCTATATACGATTGAATGAGTATCTCTTAGATTCCTTGATCAGAATCTCCGTGGTATAAGCTAGAACTGATGGCGGCATTCATAAGAATCTGGAAAGTCTAAACCTTGTCTGTGGTATTCCGAGTAGGATTCAAGGATTGAATGACTGTGACGAGCTTCAAACTCCTGAAGGCTGGGCGTTAGTGACAGACGCAAAAGGATAGTAAATCCTATTCCAACCGAATCGAGAACCAACCGGTGATTAGCCGTGCTGTGACAGAGCGCGTGAGCGTAGTTTTCACTGGAAGGATGGAAGGTAGCCATTGACAACGGTGATCCACCAACACACAGCTTGCCATAGGGGGACGTGCGTGCATGAATCAGAAGACAGAGGAAAGCAGAGATTCAGAAGACAAAGCATCTCCAAAACTCCAACATATTCTCCATTACTGCACAACAAGTAACCTTTAATTTATGCTCTACTGGTTATTCACAATTCAATTGATAAACATAATTGACTTCCTGACTAAGATTTACAAGATAACCATAGATTGCTTCAAACCAACAATCTCCGTGGGATTCGACCCTTACTCACGTAAGGTATTACTTGGACGACCCAGTGCACTTGCTGGTTAGTGGTACGCGTTGTGAAAAGTGTAATTCACAATTCGTGCACCAAGTTTTTGGCGCTGTTGCCGGGGAATGTTCGTGTTTGAACAACTGACGGATTATTTTATTGCTTAGATTATGAAAAAAAAATTCTTTTTTTTGGTTTAGAGTCTTTTATTATTTATCCCTTGTTAAAACACTTTAAATTTATAGCTCAGTTAATTAGAACGTGGTGTTTATGTTCATGATAATTGGCTATCATATTTTTTAAAAAACCTTTTTCAAAAATAATTTTTCTATTAAATTCTGTGCCAAACTTTAAGTTTGGTGTTTTCAAAAATAATAAACTTTCTTAAAATTTTTAAGGTCCCATAACTCATTTGGCTAGAGCGTTAATCTGTGTTCTTGGTAATTGGGTTAGAATCTTTTATACTCTTTTCAAAACCTTCTTTTTCAAAAATATTTTTTTTCTATTAAATCTTGTGCCAAACTTTAAGTTTGGTGTTTTCTTGTTGATTCCCCTTTGATTTTCGAAAATTTTGGTTTGGTTTTCTAAAAATTTTAAGTTTGGTGTTCTTCCTTCATGTTCTTGTGTTCTTGTGAGTCTTCAAAGTGTTCTTGAGTTTTCCTTGTGTCTTGATCTTAAAATTTTTAAGTTTGGTGTTCCTTGGTGTTTTCCCTCCAAAATCTCAAAAACAAGGAGCATTAGATCTAAAAATTTTAAATCTTGTACTATCTTATTGTTTTTCTCTCTCCTCACTAAATTCAAAAATATCTTTTCAAAAATATCTCTCCTAACTTCCTAACTTCTTATCTTTTCAAAATTTGTTGCAACTAACTAACTAATTTTTTGTTTGTTTCTTAACTTTTTCAAAACTACCTAACTAACTATCTCTCTCTCAAATTTTCGAAAATATCCTCCCTCTTTTTCAAAAATTTCTGTTTTTTTTAACTAATTAATTTTAATTTTTTTTTTTTACGAAAAAAAAATAATAATAATATTTTCAAAATTCAAATTCTTTTTAGTTATTTTATTTTATTTAAGTATTTACTTCTTATAAAATAAAATAAATAAAAAGGTAAATCAGTCCAAGTTATATCCATAGATCCATCATGGACATAAGTGGAAATGAACAGTCCAGGAGGACTCTGGGGTCATATTCTAACCCCTCTACTGCTTCATATGGGAGTAGCATATGCATACCCTCCATTGGAGTTAGTAGCTTTGAGTTGAATCCTCAGCTCATTATCATGGTGCAGCAAAGTTGCCAGTATTCCGGTCTTCCACAGGAAGAACCTACAGAGTTTCTGGCACAGTTTCTACAGATTGCTGACACAGTACATGATAAGGAAATAGATCAGGATATCTACAGACTATTACTGTTTCCATTTGCTGTAAAAGATCAAGCTAAGAGGTGGTTAAATAACCAACCTAAGGCCAGCATAAGAACATGGAAACAGCTGACAGAAAAATTCCTGAATCAATATTTCCCTCCAAAAAGGATGACACAGCTAAGGCTGGACATCCAAGGCTTTAAACAAGGAGATAATGAATCTCTTTATGATGCCTGGGAGAGATACAGAGAGATGCTACGAAAATGCCCCTCTGAAATGTTTTCAGAGTGGGTTCAGTTAGACATCTTCTACTATGGGCTTGCAGAAGGAGCTCAGATGTCTTTAGATTACTCAGCTGGTGGATCTATCCATATGAGAAAGACAATCGAAGAGGCTCAAGAGCTCATTGATACAGTTGCCAGGAATCAGCATCTGTATCTAAGCAGCAACCCTTCCATGAATGAAGAGGTTAAAACAGTAACTGCTGAATTCAGTACTGTAAAACAAGCTGCTGAATTCAATCAGCAATTAGATTTTCTAACAAAGCAGCTAGCTGAATTCAAAGACAGGTTACAGGAGACAAGGATAGCTAATATACATATGGAAGAACAGTTTAAGCAAACAAAGCAGCAGCTATCAAAGCAAATAGCAGAAGAATGCCAAGCAGTTCAATTAAGAAGTGGGAAAACATTAAATACCCCACCTCAAGGCATCAAAAATTCAAGAAATGAGCAACCCACCAAAGATTCCCCTGAGGACAGTAAGAGCCCAGGGAAAAATAATTCTGGCACTAAAACACCAGAAAATGGGTGGAAGGCTGGCGCTGAACGCCCAGACCATGCCCAAAACTGGCGTTCAGCGCCAGAAACAAGGCAGGATTGGCGTTCAACGCCAGAAATGGGCAAGAATCTGGCGTTGAACGCCCAAAATGGGCACATTTTTGGCGTTTAGGCGCCAGGAACAGACAGTGAGTTGGCGTCTAACGTCACTCCAGCTTCTGACTCTGGTACTCAATTGCCAGTGAGGGATCAGACACACACAAGTGCTGATAACAACCCCTCTAAAAAGGCTTCTTTAACCACTAAGGTTGAGGAATATAAAGCCAAGATACCTTATCCTCAAAAACTCCGGAAAGAGGAGCAGGATAAGCAATTTGCTCGCTTTGCAGATTATCTAAGGACTCTTGAAATAAAGATTCCATTTGCAGAGGCACTTGAGCAAATACCTTCTTATGCCAAGTTCATGAAAGAGATCTTCAGTCATAAAAAGGAGTGGAGAGAAACAGAAAGAGTTCTCCTCACTGAAGAATGCAGTGCAGTCATTCTGAAAAGCTTTCCTAAAAAGCTTAAAGACCCTGGGAGTTTTCTGATACCATGCATATTAGAAGGTGATTGCACCAAGACAGCTTTATGCGATCTTGGGGCAAGCATCAACCTAATACCTGCATCCACTATCAGGAAGCTTGGCTTAACTGAAGAAGTTAAACCAACCCGGATATGTCTCCAACTTGCTGATGGTTCCACTAAATACCCATCAGGCATGATTGAGGACATGATTGTCAGAGTTGGGCCATTCGCCTTTCCCACTGACTTTGTTGTGCTGGAAATAGAGGAGCACAAGAGTGCCACTCTCATTCTAGGAAGACCCTTCCTAGCAACTGGACGATCCCTCATTGACGTCCAACAGGGGGAAATAACCCTGAGAGTCAACGATGACGAGTTCAAGTTGAACGCTGTCAAAGCCATGCAGCATCCAGACACATCAACAGACTGCATGAAAGTTGACCTTATTGACTCTTTGGTAGAAAAGATTAACATGGCTGAGAGTCTCGAATCAGAGTTGGAAGACATCTTTAAAGATGTTCAGCCTGATTTGGAGGATTCAGGGGACATGAAAGAGCCTCTGAACTTTCTTCTGAAAGAGGAAAAACCTCCTAAACCAGAGCTCAAGCCACTGCCACCATCCTTGAAATATGCATTTCTAGGAGAAAGTGACACCTTTCCAGTGATCATAAGCTCTGCTTTAAATTCACAGGAAGAGGAAGCACTTATTCAAGTGCTAAGGACACACAAGACAGCTCTTGGGTGGTCCATAGGTGACCTTAAGGGCATAAGCCCAGCTAGATGCATGCACAAAATCCTACTGGAGGATAATGCCAAACCAGTGGTTCAACCACAGAGGCGGCTAAATCCAGCCATGAAGGAAGTGGTGCAGAAAGAGGTCACCAAATTACTAGAGGCTGGGATTATTTATCCCATTTCTGATAGCCCCTGGGTGAGCCCGGTTCAAGTCGTCCCAAAGAAGGGAGGCATGACAGTGATTCATAATGAAAAAAATGAACTGGTTCCTACAAGAACAGTTACAGGGTGGCGCATGTGTATTGACTACAGAAGGCTCAATACAGCCACCAGAAAGGATCATTTTCCTTTACCATTCATAGACCAGATGCTAGAGAGACTAGCAGGTCATGATTATTACTGCTTTTTGGATGGCTACTCAGGCTATAACCAGATTGCAGTAGATCCCCAGGATCAAGAGAAAACAGCATTCACATGTCCATCCGGAGTGTTTGCTTATAGAAGGATGCCCTTTGGGCTATGCAATGCACCTGCAACCTTCCAGAGATGCATGCTCTCTATTTTCTCTGATATGGTGGAAAAATTTCTGGAAGTCTTCATGGATGACTTCTCAGTATATGGAGACTCATTCAGCTCCTGTCTTGATCACCTAAAACTTGTTCTGAAAAGATGCCAAGAAACCAACCTAGTTTTAAACTGGGAAAAGTGTCACTTCATGGTGACTGAAGGAATTGTTCTTGGGCATAAAATCTCAAACAAGGGAATAGAGGTGGATCAAGCAAAAATAGAGGTAATTGAAAAATTACCACCACCTGCCAATGTTAAGGCAATCAGAAGCTTTCTGGGGCATGCAGGATTCTATAGGAGGTTTATAAAGGATTTTTCAAAAATCGCAAAACCTCTAAGCAATCTGCTAGCTGCTGACACGCCATTTGTGTTTGACACAGCATGCCTGCAGGCGTTTGAAACGCTGAAAGCTAAGCTGGTCACAGCACCAGTCATTTCTGCACCAGACTGGACATTGCCATTTGAGTTAATGTGTGATGCCAGTGATCATGCCATTGGTGCAGTATTGGGACAGAGGCATGACAAGCTTCTGCATGTCATTTATTATGCCAGTCGCATTCTAAATGATGCCCAGAAAAATTACACAACCACAGAAAAAGAATTACTTGCAGTGGTTTACGCCATTGACAAGTTCAGATCTTACTTAGTAGGATCAAAGGTGATTGTGTACACTGACCATGCTGCTCTTAAGTATCTACTCACAAAGCAGGATTCAAAACCCAGGCTCATCAGATGGGTATTGCTTCTGCAAGAGTTTGATATAGAAATAAGAGACAGAAAAGGGACAGAGAACCAAGTAGCTGATCATCTGTCTCGGATAGAGCCAGTGGAAGGGACGTCCCTCCCCTTCCTTGAGATCTCTGAGACATTCCCTGATGAGCATCTATTTGCCATTCAGGAAGCACCATGGTTTGCCGATATTGCAAACTATAAAGCTGCAAGGTTCATACCCAAGGAGTACAATAGAATACAAAAAAAGAAACTAATTACTGATGCAAAGTACTACTTGTGGGATGAGCCTTATCTCTTTAAGAGATGTGCAGACAGAATTATCCGTAGGTGTGTCCCCAGAGAGGAAGCACAGAGAATCTTATGGCATTGCCATGGATCTCAATATGGAGGCCATTTCGGAGGTGAGCGAACAGCCACCAAGGTCCTCCAATGTGGCTTCTATTGGCCCACACTCTATAAAGATTCCCGAGAGTTTGTACGTAATTGTGACAGTTGCCAAAGAGCTGGTAATCTGCCTCATGGTTACGCCATGCCTCAACAAGGAATCTTGGAAATAGAGTTGTTTGATGTATGGGGAATTGACTTCATGGGACCTTTCCCACCATCATACTCAAACACTTATATTCTGGTGGCAGTTGACTATGTATCAAAATGGGTTGAGGCTATTGCCACACCCACCAATGATACTAAAACAGTACTGAAGTTCCTCTAGAAACATATCTTTAGCAGGTTTGGTGTCCCTAGAGTGTTAATCAGTGATGGGGGCACTCACTTCTGCAACAAACAGCTTTACTCTGCCATGGTTCGGTATGGAATTCGCCACAAAGTGGCCACTCCATATCATCCACAAACCAATGGGCAAGCTGAAGTCTCTAATAGAGAATTAAAGAGAATCCTGGAATGGACAGTAAGCACCCGTAGAAAGGATTGGGCAAGGAGCTTGGATGATGCTCTGTGGGCTTACAGAACAGCATTCAAGACCCCTATAGGGACCTCTCCATACCAACTAGTGTATGGTAAGGCATGTCACCTGCCCGTGGAACTGGAACACAAGGCCTACTGGGCAACCAGATTCCTAAACTTTGATGCCAAACTAGCAGGAGAAAAATGATTGCTCCAGCTAAATGAGCTAGAGGAATTCAGATTCACAGCTTTCGAAAATGCCAAGCTTTATAAAGAAAAATTAAAAAAATGGCATGACAGAAAGCTGTCATCTAGAATCTTTGAACCAGGACAGAAGGTTCTGTTGTTTAACTCTAGACTCAGGCTATTCCCCGGGAAACTGAAATCCCGGTGGAGGGGACCATACGTGATTACAAGTGTATCACCATATGGTTATGTGGAGCTTCAAGATATTGATTCTGATAAGAAGTTCATTGTCAATGGACAGAGAATCAAGCATTATCTTGAGGGCAACATTGAGCAAGAATGCTCAAGGCTGAAGCTAGATTAAAAGCTCAGCAAGGTCCAGCTAAAGACAATAAAGAAGCGCTTGCTGGGAGGCAACCCAGCCATGGGGCAACAATCCTCTAAGCATTTTGCCCTATTTTTATTTTTATTTGTTTATATAAAGTTCACTGACACTAAGGTAAAGAATCATTTGCATAAGTTTATAGGGTTACAGAAGAAATCTACACACAAAACAGAGATAGGGAGCTTACTGGCAAGAAAACGCCAGTGAAGGCCATTTTGGGCATTCAGCGCCCAAAATGGGCATCCAGTGGGCGCTGAACGCCAGTAAGGATAGCTATCTGGCGTTGAACGCCAGAAAAGGGCAACAACTGGGCGTTGAACGCCCAGGAGAGCAGCATTTGGGCGTTGAACGCCCAAAACAGGCAGTGTTTGGGCGTTCAAACGCCAGGATGGTGGGGAGGAGCTCTCCTTCTACCCATCTCCTTCTTTTTCTTTTGCTTGAGGACAAGCAAAGCTCTAAGTTTGGTGTGCTTATCCGTGATCACTAAGATCATGGCCCCTAAAGGAAAACAACCCACTCCAAGAGGAGCAAGGGCGTGATCTAAAGGAACTGAAGCGCCAGAAATTCTCTCTTCAAGGACCAAGCACCTCACAGACTAGAGGAACATCCACTTCCCAAACCTCAAGGTTGTTGAGTTCTAATCTTAGCCTTAACTCTGTGATAACTGTTCTTATTTTAATTTTACCTTAGGAGTCATATAGTAGTAATTAGTATCTATTTTGATTTTATCTCCAATTAAGCTATAGTTTATTTTTCTCATCATCAGCAAACATGAATAAAGTAGTAGATCTTTTGAATAAGAAGTAATAAAATTTCGAGTTTTAATAAGAAAAATTCTAATTAGTTAAATGTGGTGGCAATGCTTTCTGTCTTCTGAATGAATGCTTGAACAATGCATATGTCTTTTGAATTTGTTGTTTAAGACTGTTAAATATGTTGGCTCTTGAAAGAATGATGAACATGAGACATGTTATTGATAATCTGAAAAATCATAAAAATGATTCTTGAAGCAAGAAAAAGCAGCAAAGAACAAAGCTTGCAAAAAAAAAAAAAAAAAAAAGCAAGCAGAAAAAGCCAATAACCCTTAAAACCAAAAGGCAAGGGCAATTAAAAAGGATCCCAAGGCTTTGAGCATCAGTGGATAGGAGGGCCTAAAGGACTGAAATCCTGGTCTAAGCGGCTAAACCAAGCTGTCCCTAACCATGTGCTTGTGGCGTGCAGGTGTCAAGTGAAAACTTGAGACTGAGCGGTTAAAGTCAAGGTCCAAAGCAAAAAGAAGAGTGTGCTTAAGAACTCTGGACACCTCTAATTGGGGACTTTAGCAAAGCTGAGTCACAATCTGAAAAGGTTCACCCAGTTATGTGTCTGTGGCATTTATGTATCCGGTAGTAATATTGAAAAACAAAGTGCTTAGGGCCACGGCCAAGACTCATAAAGAAGCTGTGTTCAAGAATCATCACACTGAACTAAGAGAATCAATAACACTATCTGAATTCTGAGTTCCTATAGATGCCAATCACTCTGAGCTTCAATGGATAAAGTGAGATGCCAAAACTGTTCAGAAGCAAAAAGCTACTAGTCCCGCTCATCTAATTAGAATCTGAGCTTCAATCAAAAACTCTGAGATATTATTGCTTCTCAACCTATTAGTCTTCTATTTTATTTGTCTAGTTGCTTGAGGACAAGCAACAGTTTAAGTTTGGTGTTGTGATGAGCGGATATTTTATACGCTTTTTGGGGATAATTTCATATAGTTTAGAGTATGTTTTAGTTAGTTTTTAGTCTATTTCTAGTAGTTTTTAGGAAAAATTCATATTTCTGGACTTTACTATGAGTTGTGTGTTTTTCTGTAATTTCAGGTATTTTTCTGGCTGAAATTGAAGGAGCTGAGCAAAAAGCTGATTCAGGCTGAAAAAGGACTGCTGATGCTGTTGGATTCTGACCTCCCTGTACTCAAAGTGGCTTTTCAGGAGCTACAGAACTCGAAATGACATGCTTCCAATTGCATTGGAAAGTAGACATCCAGGGCTTTCCAGCAATATATAATAGTTCATACTTTGCACAAGGATAGACGACGTAAACTGGCGTTCAACGCCAGTTCTCTGCCCAATTCTGGCGTCCAGCGCCAGAAAAGGATCAAAAACTGGAGTTGAACGCCCAAACTGGCATAAAAACTGGCGTTCAACTCCACAAATGGCCTCTGCACGTGAATTGCTTAAAATCTCAGCCCCAGCACACACCAAGTGGGCCCCAGCACACCAAGTGGGCCCCAGAAGTGGATCTCTGCATCATCCATCATAGTCCACTCATATTTTGTAACCCTAGGCTACTAGTTTAGTATAAAAAAACTTTTAGAGACTTATTTTGTATCTCATGACATTTCAGATCTAAACTTTGTATTCTCTGACGGCATGAGTCTCTAAACCCCATTGTTGGGGGTGAGGAGCTCTGCTGTGTCTCGATGAATTAATGCAAGTATTTCTGTTTTCCATTCAAAAACGCTTGTTCCTATCTAAGATGTTCATTCGCGCTTAACCTTGATGAAGGTGATGATCTGTGACATTCATCACCTTCCTCAAATCATGAACGTGTGCCTGACAACCACCTCCGTTCTATATACGATTGAATGAGTATCTCTTAGATTCCTTGATCAGAATCTCCGTGGTATAAGCTAGAACTGATGGCGGCATTCATAAGAATCCGGAAAGTCTAAACCTTGTCTGTGGTATTCCGAGTAGGATTCAAGGATTGAATGACTGTGACGAGCTTCAAACTCCTGAAGGCTGGGCGTTAGTGACAGACGCAAAAGGATAGTAAATCCTATTCCAACCGAATCGAGAACCAACCGGTGATTAGCCGTGCTGTGACAGAGCGCGTGAGCGTAGTTTTCACTGGAAGGATGGAAGGTAGCCATTGACAACGGTGATCCACCAACACACAGCTTGCCATAGGGGGACGTGCGTGCATGAATCAGAAGACAGAGTAAAGTAGAGATTCAGAAGACAAAGCATCTCCAAAACTCCAACATATTCTCTATTACTGCACAACAAGTAACCTTTAATTTATGCTCTACTGGTTATTCACAATTCAATTGATAAACATAATTGACTTCCTGACTAAGATTTACAAGATAACCATAGATTGCTTCAAACTAACAATCTCTGTGGGATTCGACCCTTACTCACGTAAGGTATTACTTGGACGACCCAGTGCACTTGCTGGTTAGTGGTACGCGTTGTGAAAAGTGTAATTCACAATTCGTGCACCACGTATGCAAGAGGGAAGCATCAACAATGTTAACAGAAGGTGCATTTGTAGTGGTAGACAAAGATGAAAAAAGATGACGCAAAGGAGACATGTGATTAAAGTAACCAGAATCAAAATACCATTTAGAATTATCTGGAGAAGTGGAAAGAGCAGTAGAAGTATTACTAGAAAAGGAGAGAAGTAGCTTAAGAAGAGACTCAATATTGGATGGAGAGACAGAAGGTGGATTTAGAGAAGCAGAGTTAGTGGATTCAGTAGCAGCAGCAGCAGTAAAAGCAGGCACATTCTGATTAGTGTAGTTGGAACGAGAATGATGCTTATTTTGATCTAAATGTGGTGGATGAGTAGGACAGGTAGTAATCAAGTGTCCCAAGAGCTTGCAATAATGGCATAACAGTGTTAGACAATTGTATCTAATGTGACATTTTTGCTTGTATTTGCGACATTCAATAGAAGGACAGTCTGAGAAGAGGTGTCAAGAATGGTTATAATTTTGATAGAATTTATCCTTTCTGTTTGTGGTAGCAAAGACATCCAATTTTTTCATGATAGTAGAGACAAAAGCAAAGGAGAGAAGAAACTGTAAAATCGGAGCAGAAATTGAGAAAATGGAGCACAAAATCGGAAAAAGCTCACAAAAATCCTTAGAGAGGTTCCCACTGTCAGCCACGTCAACAGTCATATCAGCAGAGAAAGACACGTGGCGATACGTGAGAGGCGAAGGAAGATACGTCAATCTCTGATGCGGCGATGGAGTGGCATACTGGTCAGAGGCAGGTCAGGCTGGTCACGCGGGTTAAAAGCGGGTCCGTACGGTGCTCCATTGTATGACACATGGTGTGCTGCGAAGCTGTTGATCCTGGGCGTGGATCCAACGGTGCTGGAGGCGTCTGGAGGGAGGAAGAACCTGAAGCGGACAACAATTTTCAGGCGGCGCATAAAGGCGTGTCCGGCGAGGATTTTGGAGGTGTTGAAATCATGACGACGAGACAAAGACCATAGTAATGGCGGCGACGAACCAAGGCATCGGAAAGGATCGAAAATCACGAACAAAGAACACTGCCAGATGAAACAAAGCAAAGGAGTTATGAACTAATTTTCATAGAGAAAAAAAAAACCTATACTCTTGATACCATGTTAAAAACAAGAGAGTAATCTGAAGAGTGTATTATTGAGTGTGTTCTGAATGATACAATGTACAAGAGTATATATAGGTGCTAGAAGAATCAAAGCAATAGAAGGGTAATATCCCATAATAAATATACAGATATGCTAAATAATGCTAATTGATCTAATTAATTCTAATTATACTCTAACAATCCGAATAAACTAGATGTACATTAAAATTAGTCAAAAAAATTAATTATATATTCGTGTATAAATATATATGTTATTAATTTATTTTTAATGTGTATTATATATTTTAATATATATTTTATATTAAAATTGGTTTTAATTACTTATTTTAGTACTAATTTTAGTAGTTAATTTTATGTGTATCGTATTTAAGTTGTATTCCACTACCGTAAAGAAATCATCACATGTATCATGTATGCTGATTACTCAAAATGCATGTTAAACCTTACTTTGATATTAGAGTGATCGTCAAATATATATATATATAACTAAAATGATTTTCTCTCTTGTAATTTCTTATGATTATTTTTAAAATAATTTTTTATAATTATTTTTATAATTATAAAAAATACTTTCAAAAAAATAACACCAAAATATTTTTTAATTATATTTATAATTATTATTTTATTATTATTTTTATTTTTAAAAAATAATTTCTTATATATTTCGAGAAACTAACACCAAAACGATATTCTCTCTTAGTGTTAGTTTAAAAATAATCATAAGAAATTATAAGAGGCAGAATATTATTTTGGTGTTAGTTTTCCAAAATAAAAATAAATTATAAAAAAACATTTTGGTAAAAATAATGATAAAAATAATTATGAAAATTTATTTTTTAAAAATAAAAATAATTAAAAAATAATTTTGCTGTTATTTTTAGAAATTATTAAAAATAACAATAATAAAAAATAAAAATAATTAAAAAAATCATTTTAATAAAAGTAATTATAAAAATAATTATAAAATATTATTTTTTTAAAAATATAATAATAATTATAAATATAATTAACAAAATTATTTAGTTTTATTTTTTATAATTATAAAAATAATTATAAAAAATTATTTTGATAAAAATAATCATAAAAAATTATAAAAAAATTATTTTAGTCTTACATTTAATTTTTTTATTATGTGTCAATATTTTACTTATAAATCAAACTTATACCACTTTTAGTCACTAAAATTAATGTCACATATATATATATATATATATATATAATTTGAATTCCTATATACCAAGATTAAAATCTGAACATATAAATTTCACAACCCAAGTGTGGTCCTGGGCTGGCTTTCAACTGAGTATCTATTAGAACAATGTATTAAGGGGTCGTGTGTAAATTGTAATACTGTTTAATTCAAAAATCAACAATTTACTATTATTTGTCTATTGGAATTGGTCAAACATTGGTCAGCGGTCGGAATGCAAGGTGGTAGTAGTTCACTTTCTGTCACCGTACTAGTGTGCATGTTAACAAGTAAGGATGAACAAAAACTAAATAAAGTAAAAAAAATTAAAATAGATTTATGCGGGGAATTATAGTATTGAAAAAATTTTAAGTATATCGAGAATATCGGTGCTCCAATTATTTTAACCGTTAATTTTAATTATTATATATTATATATATTTTTTATAATTTAGAACAATAGTTAAAACAATTAGAACACTGGTGTTCCCAATACACTTAAAACTCTTCCGTTAGTATTATACGCTACCGGAACGAAAATAGAAATTCGCCAAATCTTCGTCTAGATAGAAGTCCGATTCAGCTCCATTGAGATTCGCAAAATTTCATGACGTAAAATTATAATATAATCCTTAATTTTATTTATATAAAAAAATTAAAAATAATTTTATATGTTTCAAATAATTTAACCTTAAAATTATATGAATAAATTTTTATGTTATATTTTAACTTATTTGCTTTTTTAATAAATGAATTATGAAACTTTATCGTTTAAATTTAATTATGTTGGGTTATATTGTTTATCTTTATTATTCTTTTTAGAGAAAATTTTTAAAGTTTTTTCAATTAATGTTTACTGTCATGGTCTTGAACACACTCTAACACTACTGTACTAATATTCGAACTTATTCAACATCTTGAACTAAGACCTAGTTAGTCTAACCCTAAATACATAGCAAGAAAGTTAAGAACACAAGAGAAAATAAGAGAAATGAAGTTTTGGTGGAAAGAATACTTTATTACTTAAGTGTTTGTTACAAATGACTCAGACACTCAAACTCTAACTCTCACTCTCTATTTATAGCCATCCACCTCCTCAATAGATAGTTAGGATTAAATCTAATCAACGATTCAGATTGCTCATCTAGAACCTTCACTACTAATATTTATTCTACCACATTTTTCTAAATATTTTTAGATTATTCCATACTACTATTCATATTTCTATATACATCCACACTCTTCTAGATTACTCTATGATCTTCCAGAGTCTTCTAGAACCTTCTAGGATATTCCGGGACCTTCTAGGACATTCTAGAACGTTTCGAAACCATCTAGAACATTCTCAAACATTTTAGAAAACTATACGAATACCGTTAAATTTATCCTTCTAAAATTTACCGTAACATTCTCTCCCCCCCCACCTATTGCGCAGACATTCTCGTCACGTTCTGTTCATGATAGCGCTCTAGGTGTTCTTGGAATTGCCACAGATCTTCACAAGCTTTGACAAAGGCTGGATTCACAAGGTTTTCACAAATTAGAATCTTATCGTTAAAGGTATAGCCTAGACCAACAATCAATCAACCACATCAAATGTTTAATCTAAAGATATGTCACAATTCAAAACCAATTTAATTCTGGGAGTTTCAATTTCTGAGTCGTCTCCCAAGGACACTTGAGACCAATGAGTGTGCAATCTTGGTTGTAAGGATCATGGGATTTTCAAGAAAGGAACAAACATATAAAGCAATAAAAGAACATGCAAAATTATAATAAATGAACTAATAAAGGAATTAATGAAGTAACTATGCAATATAGACAAGTAAAGTGTAAAGGGAACTAATATAAACATGTGTAAAGGTATTAAAGCATAAAAGGCATCTTGGCTTGGAGTGAGTTAAGGGTCCTTTTCTTGTTGGAACCACAACTATGCCAATTAGAATGGATCAATCTCACTTGATTAACTCTCACATCAGAAAGTAAGTTAAATGAGCATAAGTGTTCTTAACCCACAAATCCTAAATTGCTTGCTAATTAACTTAGCAACAATATAGCGTTAGTGGGAACAAGAACAATTAACAATCCAAAATTGACACTAAATGTTGGACATTCCAACTCTAGAAACCCAATTGCTCACTTTTTCCAAGCCAAGAGATAGAAAACTAGCCCAAAATCATGCTTGACATTTTGTCAAACACTTGGTGGGCAAAAAACTTAAACATGGAAAAAATAAGAAAAAGCTTGGAACCAAAAGCAAAAATTAATCTCAATCAACAATAAAGACTCAAGAAAGCATGTAACAATCATCAAACATCAATCTCATCAACAAGAAATAGAAATTACAAAGGAGAAGTGAAATTGAACTATAACTTGAATTATAAGAAAGTGTAAGAACAATGTAACTATAAAGAGTAATAGCAAGAGATACTTACAATGGGAATTAGCAAAATCCAAGATCAAAATTGAAATCGCACTTGAATGTAAAAACCCTAGTATAAACCCTAGTAGAGAAGATGATGAAAAACTTAAAAAAAAAAAACTACTCTAAAAACTATCCACCACTACTCCTAAGCTATTCTAATGTTATGCTATCCTATGGTCTTCATTCTCCTTTCCCTATGAGCTAAATGGCTTCAGAAATGGGCCT